>NC_141761.1:19709515-19874857 GCF_982258835.1 Parasteatoda tepidariorum | reverse complement strand
TATAATATAAATTCATTAAATCATGTAGCTTGAATAATTTATTTTAAGCAAATTATTTAATAATTTAAGCAAATAACGGTGTAAAAATAAACTCGATCAAAATACTCCGAAAGTATACCCTAAAATATAGGTAGAATAAACTTTGGCATCGATATATATAAAAAATACCTTTTCAAAACTTATTTTAATATCGAGTGAAATAATTTAATATGTTGTGTAACTAAATGGATAATCCCAAGAAACTGAATCGAAAGTATAAAAATTTCATTGATTTAAAAAATAATGGATGATAATAAAAGTAGACATGTTTTGAGCGACCAATAATGAAAGTCACAACTTATTCAAGCCTGACAAGTCTTGAGAATGGGCGATTATATTTGAACGCTCAAAGCATATCGACTTTTACTTCCCTCTTCATACGTTTCGAAGTCAGTTGAGTTTGTATCGTCAATTATACGGTTTTACATTTGGGTCTTGATCATTATTTTGATAAGGATTTTACACTCGTTAAAGTAAACATATGCATTTTAATATTTAACAGGATTCATGTGGTCTTTAAAAACGTAAGAGTATCAATATTGTAAAAGTTATATTTAACTTAAAAATTAAAATTTTGAGTTAATGAAATTAAATATTTTATCTTTTAAGTTTTTCAGTATCTTAAGGATCTTACTAGCTCTGTTTAAAAGGAGAGTATCAGATATATATAAGAAAACATAAATAATCATAGTAGCAGTATTTGGTGGTAAATGTAGCTTATCGTAATTGAAGAATATGCTGTGCGACATTGTATGGTGAATTTGCGAACGTAAGTTTCAGAATGCATCGAAACACGAGGATGCAATTTGCTAATCATCTTTATCCAAAGAAAACCATGTAACCTAAATATCTAGCAGAATGAAGCGATTTTATAACCAACAAATCATACAATATGCAACATATTATTTCAATATCTTATTCATATACATAACATATTTCAATGTCTTTAAAATTCCACTAAACATTCAGCAATTCCTTGAGTTATAGAAAAAAGAAATATCGTAAATTACAGAAAACCTTGTGAATGTGCATTAGAATTACTATACAATCTACATTTTATTTTTCAAGCACTTTTTTTTATCTTCAAACTTTCTTGCCTAGAAGACTCGATTAACCCTTTCGCGCTGACTGTCACAAATACGTGACAGCATAAAACAGTATCTACCAGGGTAAAAAGATAAAACTGGTAAACAAAGTAATTCTTTAGCAGTTTATTTGTGGGCGGGGTTATAATTGTTTGATTTATTTAATTCACCATTACTTAGTTCAAAATAAAATTATTTAGTTATACTTTGAACTAGCATCGATTATATATATGATTAAACTAACAATAATTAAATTCAAGGCAGAGTAAGTCCGTGAAATTAGCAACGCCTGCATTTAAGCTACCGTTTTTTATTTATTTACATCCTGATTCTGATTTTGTACGAATGCTTTCATGAATCACTGTCCCCAAGGGGTTAAAGCTGTAAAAATGATTATCCCTAAAATTTTGTATATAGCTGTAATAAGTTATGTCAATTTGATTTTAGTATGAAATACTCGAATAAATTTAGCAAAAACAGCATAATCTAAACAATATCAGATAAAAAGTTCATATATTTAAATTCTAACAACTTAGAAAATCATAAATAATTTATAAATCGATTCAAATTTTCTTTTCAAAGGACATTAAAAAAAATTTTTTTTTTTTTTGCTTTTTAGACAGAAATCAGCTTAAAAATTGTCTATTGCCTAGAAACTTCGAGAGATTTTCTATTAACAATGAATTAAACCTCTCTGAGCAATCACAAAACATTATTTCAATTTTTTTACAGTCATAGTATGGTTGCCTAGCAACCTAGTAAAATTAAGCATTCCTCTTTTGAATTAGTCAATGGGTTATCTTAAAATATTCATTTGTGCAGGCGACTTTTTTTGGCGGTTTTCTGGACTATCGCCAAATATATAAACCTTTATTGCTACCCAATTTACCACCCAATTTTTTTGAAATTTTGTCTACCCCCCCTAATTCAAGTGTCTAGATTCCAAATATGTAAAAAAAAATATATGTTTATTCAGAGAAAGTACGTTTTTGTGTCTGATTTCGTAACTTAATTAATAGTTAGCACTAATTAATTAGCATAATTGAAGTCACCCCCAAGAACCATTAAGATTGACACTTAGTTCGTGAAAATCCGATCATTAGAACGAAAGTTATTCAGGGTGATTCGTTTTTTTTTTTGCGGACTGTACATTTAATACAAAGCGGTAAAAATATAAATCAATTGGAATGCGAAGCAAAGTACAAAATGAGCAATGTCGAACAAAGATATATATGTACATATAAGACCTTCGAGTATAAATATCATGAGCTAATTTTATTTTATTTCAAAATCGGCGTTGAACATCCGACTCAAGTCTCAGTTTACGACTATTAATCTTCAACACCTTATCCTTGTAATTTTAGACCCAATTCAGAAGACACGGAACTCCTGGATCAATCGTGGGAACAAACTAGAAGTGGAGGACCTTTTTAATAGAACAAACCCGCATTACCGTTACATGGAAAGGAAAACGACGAAAACATCCCACGGTTAGCTTAACATCAAGGGGATTCTTACCCGTGGTTCGTCTACCACTGAGGATATTTTACATCAGCACGGTAGTCGGAGCGAATCAGAAGCAGAACCAGCTATAACTGAAATTAGAACTTGGGTTACATACTTAAGAGGCGAACGCTGTATCGCCTGAGCAACCGTGGCTCTCATAAGCTCATTAGAGAAATCGGCAGTCATTTTATAATGGCCCAAGCAAATTGGAAAAGTCTTCAACATATTTCGTTAGGCTGATGCTTTTAGGATTATGAAAATCAACCCATATACCATTAATTAAAACAAGAAGAATTGCTCAATCACTTTGAATTTACTTAAGCTTGCTTGCATAGATGAGGATTGTCCTCTACCGGCTTTTTGAATTGAGAGCCAGAACTCGTTTTAACTTATTTCTTTTGTTTGAATTCATTTTAGTATGTTTAACTTCATTTAATTCATTACAATAAGCTTTTAGGCTCATGGAAAACAGCGTAAAATAAATCAAGCTAAGCAGACTTTTCCACTTTACGGGGTACATTACAAAATGACGGCGACTGTTTACAAAGTGCCGGATTTTACAATTGGCCTATACCATAGGTACTAAATTTAAAGAGTCTATGTGTAAAAAGTTTACATATTTTCAAATAAATATTCCCAGTTTTAACCTTTTGTATTAAGATTACTCATGGTTTGGTTAAAATGTACAAGGTTGAATTCAACTTACTTTTGCTATACAAAGTTACCGAACATATTTTTAAGTTTTATTTCTATCACATGTGTCATTCTATGCTAATACAAATTGAAATCATATAACTCAGGAAAAATAAAATATTACCCGGATTCTTACATAAACCTAGACTCACTACGGCGCAGAAGTTGCCTTTGTTAATGTTTCTAAATCCTCCTTAAATATCCTTTAATATACATACAAAAATACAAATTAAACCTACACTTGACGCCTATCTCGAAACAAAATTACGAAGATTAAGCAACACAAATCATAGATGGCTAAGCAATTTCATTGAGTTTCTGTAACATTCTAAGAGTTAAATTCAATTCGATGGTCACGTAAACTGGTTTGCTGAGTTTACCTTGGGTTTCCCTTTGGAATGGTTGATGGAAATTAAATTGTTTAGAGACCTCCTGATTCAATTAACTCTCATGTTTCACAGTGGACGTTTCCGTGTGACTTAAGTCAATCTTAAAGCACCGCTGCAGTTTCAGTTCTTTTTCGCTTATAATTTGAATACTTCCGTTTTACTATTATTAATCGTAATTGTTTAGCTATAGTATTTAAAAACAATAATATGGTATAAATTGTGTTAATGATATAAGTCTAAAAATTTTAAACTCTTTAAATGCATTTATTTATCTATTTAAGTGCTGAAAAAAATCGCTAATGTATCTTTCTAACTAAATGCATTTGTGTTTTTTGAGTGTGTGTGTATTTTTTGTGTTTTTTATACCTAGCATTTACTGGGTATTTGAATAAATGTATAAAAATTTCTCATATGTTGCTCAAAAGTCACAATTTTCAGGGGACAGAATTTTATATTTTTTTAAAACTTATAGTCAACAATATAAAAATTCTCTCGTAAGCACAGGGCCGTCTTTAAACTATTTGAGGCCCTGGGCACATTAGGATCATGGGGCCCCTATGACCTTGAGAAAACACTATTTAGTTACAATAGATAAAGAAAGACAAACAAGGTTCTAAATTTATTTTTATTTAGTTACTAGCTATAAAAAAATAGGAAATATAAAAAATAATCTACAAAAGTAACTCGCTTAACTTAAAATCCTTAGATTAATTCTATGTTGATTGCAAAGGTACCCTTCTAGATTTAAGATGAGCAAAATCGTTAATCACTTCTTCAAAATCTATGGTATTGAGAATATCACATTCTATGGACATCAGCGACAAACTATTTAATCTCTCTTGAAGCATTGTACTTCTTAATTCATTTTTTATTCGTTTCAATTTGGAGAAGGAGCGTTCTCCGCTGCAGTTAGTTACCATCATGCTTAAAAATATTCTCAATGCAATTTCTACGTTAGGAAATGTGTCTTCAATTTTGTTTTGCTTTAATAGATTATATACTTCCTGTACACTGTTAGATGCTTCATTTTCACGCTGAACATTTATTAAGTATTCTTTTAAATGTTGACATTCTATTTCTAACTCTTTTTCATTTACATCTTCGTGATAGATTTGAGAAAATTCTTTGCATCCTTGTCGTATCTCTTCGGAATTCAGAGTTTTTAAGTGAAAAAATAAACTAAAACGTTGACTGACGATCTCATATGAACTTTGTCGCTGTTTTAGATGAACACTCAAGGTATCGATTATTGGGAGAAAGGTTTCTACGTTGAATCGCTCTTTTCCATTCAATTGGACTGATGGCGCAGAGCCATCAAAAAAACTTTGGCGTGAGCTTCTACGTCTTGTTCTTTGAGATAGATCCTTGTAGTCAGATTCTGGGTTATTTTCTTTGGCAGATGATTCGAAGTTATCAAATTTATCCCTGAGGTTAGTAATAAAATCATAAAGTGAAGTCAACAAATTGGTTGCAACGTCCAGTGTTATTGTTTCTTTCTGAAGATAATTACTTGTTTTGTCTATTCTTTCCAATATAGTGCTCCAGATTTCCGTCAGTATAATAAATTCTAGATTTCCCATTTTTCTAGACAGACTAAGGGCTTCGTCTCTTGTTTCTCGTGCCTGTTCAGTATCGTTTGCGATGGTGATTAAAGCTTCTAATATTCTTTTATAACCCCCATGCAAAGCACTTACTGCATCAGCTCGGGCTGACCATCTGGTTTGTGAAAGACTCTTAACAACTTTTTTTGAACCTAAATGTTCTGTTAACATATTCCATCTGTGGGTAGAGCCCGAAAAAAAGTTGTACACTTTCTGAACTATTTCAAAAAACTGTGATGCCTCCGGTACACACCCAGCAGCATGGACACCTACCAAGTTTAGTGAATGTCCTGCACATGGTATAAAGGTGGCAAATTCACATTTTTCCTTGATTCTTGTTTGTAGACCACTATACTTTCCCGACATATTTGAAGCATTGTCGTAGCTTTGTCCTCTGCAATCTTTTATGGGAATATCATGTATCTCTAAAAAATTTAAGATGGTCTCCGCTAAATACTTAGATTTATGTTCTTTAATAGGTATAAATTTCAAAAACCTTTCAACAGGAACACAGTCTTTTACGTATCGAATGATGAAAGTTAGCTGGTCAATATGAGACAGATCGGGCGTACTGTCAACGCTTATGGAAAAATATTTTGCTGATTTAACTTCATTTATAATTTTTTTTAGAACCTGTTTTCCCATTACTTCAATAAACTCATTACAGATATTTGCTGATAAATAAGAAATGTTACCCTTTCCAGGATTCCCAAATTTTTTTAAGTGATCTGCAAGAAATGGATCAAATTCACTCAATAATTCCACACAACCCAAATAATTTCCATTGTTTGGAGATCCTAGGATTTCATTGTCGCCGCGAAATGGAAGCCCTCTCGATGCCAAAAATTTTACAACAGCTACAATCCGTTTAAGTACGTTTCTCCAGTAATCCACTTCCTTTTGATGTTGAGATAATAAGTCTATATCTACTCTACCAACCGCTTTACTTCGTGCCAGATAAGTCATCATAGATTGCTTATGCGCTGGGCTATTTTCATGTGTTAAAATTATGTGATTAATATGCTTCCAATCATTACATCCATTCCGAGAGCAAAGATTAACATCAGTTGGGTTAAATAAGCAGCATGAAAAACAAAATACAGAGCATTTGGAAGGCGAATACAGCAACCATTTTCTTTCGACGCTTTCATTGTTCTTTAATTTGCGAATAAATAATGCTTTGTTGAAATATCTCGTTACTAATTTATTACCATCTTTGTATGTTCTGGATGCCTCGGAAAAGTCAGAATCTTTATTTTGAAAATATACTGGTCCCTTACGAATTAAAATTTCGCGATTTATTTCAACAAACTTTTCGTGAAAATAATCGGCGGGATCGTGCGATATTAATTCTTCTGTGTTGGAAAACTGCTGTTCAATTGACACAGTTGGAGTTGTCGGTTTTAGTGAAGTCACTGAAGTCGTTGCACTTTCGTCGTAGGAATAGTCGCTTTCTGATTCAATCTCTTTTTCAAAATTGGAACATGAAGGTTTAGAAATTCCCGCAATTTGTAATTGAGCTGAGTCATCATGTGGAACATTTATGAGTTGATTGCTACTTACAGAAGTTTCTCCAGTAGTAGTAGTAAAATATGATGTTAATTTTGGTAACTTTTCAATTACTTCTTTCTGATGTAGAGCTTTTTTCCTTTTTTCAGATCCACTAGGATATGACCGTTTCGACATTTTATATTATAATTCAGTATTTAATTAATTTTATAACGAAAATATTCGCTAACACAAAACAGACAAAACGACGATTTAATCAAACAATACTATTTTTTTTATCAGAGCTCGAGCACAGTCAGTAACAAACTAACAACTACAAACAAAACAAACGCCACAACATCGCAGACAAATACTTGAAGGGAATTCCCGTTCGTCAAGTCAAACGACGATCGGGAATCGGGAATTCCCCTTTTTTGTCTTTGGTATTACGAATGACGTTCGAATAGGTTTCTTTAAGACATAAACCACACCGCATCAAATAATTCTTTTTTTAATTTAATAATTTTTTTTAAATTGTAAATTTTTAAATTGTATTCTTATACTTACATATAGGTATTTAAATTAACCTAAACATACTAATATCGGAAAAACTCATTTTTGAGAGAGAGTGGAGTATTATACCCTGTTTATTTATTAGTTTGATCTTTCTTTTTGACAGATGTCAAATCTGAAATCGATATAACTTTGCAACGACGAACAATATCTTCTTATTTTAATAATATTAAAAATTGATAATAATCATAAGAATAGACACACAACATAAAAGTACCTGTTAAGGACTCAAGCATTTTCCGAAAGTCTTAAGTGGTTTTTATTGCTTCGAGGTAAAATTTAAATAGAAAAACTGAAAACAATGGTTTCTTACCTACCCAATGTTTTTATGTCTAGTGCAATAAAATTGATTGACGAATGAATTTATTTATTTTGAATAGTTTAAAACATACATACAGCCACATATTTAGCCAACACATTTTTTACACCAATAGATATTTTCTGTTTCCCATCACTGACCCATCTGTCAAAAAGTTCAAGCTATGTTGTACAAGGTATAGCTATCCGCATGCGGCAAACTAAAGCTAATATAATAAGCGTAGGTATTGTAGTAAGTCATTATCATCAGATTTTTCAAAATTAATGTTTTTCGGTAATAATGTATCGGTTATCATTTGGTAATCTGGCAGGAACTAGGGGGCCCCATTCGATCGCGGGGCCCTGGGCACGTGCCCATAGTGCCCAGTGGGGAAGAGGGGCCTGCGTAAGCAAAATATAAATGTAAGGTAAATAATAATAATAGCAATGTAAAATAATGATTCAATACACAATAATAATACAGTGTTCAATAATTTATGAGGATAGTATAAAATTGGAAGTAAAACTTTTAAGTTTTGTGCTGAATTTCAAAATTTCATCAAAAATAGCGAAATAACTAGATCAACACATTAAAAATATGCATAGCTGTCTCAAAAAGAACAGTAGGTTTTCTTTACCTAAATACTGAATTTTAAAAAATATTTTGTGAGAATTTGGACTTACAAATATTATTGAAAAAATATTTCCCATGTAAAAATCTAAAATTTTTTGAAATTTAAGTAAGTAATCCCACGCATTTTGAATTGAAACAATCAAGAAAAAACTGCACTTAAAGGTATTTCCTTTTATTTAGTAGCATGGTATAGTAAAGGGATGGCGAGCCAATGGCACGTGTGCCATTTATGGCACGTGACACAATATTCTGGGCACGCCACCGATCACTAAGTTCAATATGAAGCATATTAACAAATAAAATTATAATTCACAAAAAAAATCAATTATTAACAAAAAATTAACAATTAATGTCAAATAAACAATAACCATAAAAAAACAAGCTAACAATAAATGACTAGCAAAAAAATATTGCAGTCCTGCTTAAACTAACATCTTACAACCTAATATAAGTTGTTTGTCATCTAATCTGCAACAACAGGAGTCATGTTACTTTAAGTTGAATTGCGCGTATAACTGAGACATTGCAAAATATATTCTTTTTTCATGGTGAATAAAGAGTTTTGAGCTGATAGTATTTAGTAATATTATTTTATAAATCAAATTAAATTTATTATTATTAAATTAAATCAAATATTATTTATAAATCAAAATTATTTGACGGCACGTCTATGACTTCATTAAACTTTTTGAAAAAATGGCACGTTAGTGCATAAAGGTTCACCACCCCTGGTATAGTATATCTCCTAAATTCCTTTTTTTTTTTTTTTTTTTTTTTTTTTTTTTTTTTTTTTTTTTTTTAAAAAAAAGACTTAAAACGAAAATAACAAAACCCAGTACAGCATCCCCTCTTTAAACAAAACAAAAAGCAACTGATAAGATCTTTTCGTTTTTATTTTTAAATCTAATATCAATTTAAAACCATAATTTAAAAAAGAAAATATGAAGCTCAAAATTATCCATTTTACTCTCGTTTTAAGAAAGTGCTTTTTTCCCCTGCGTTAGCTTATACACTGCCATAAAAGGTAGAAAATATAGTTCGGGGAACGATAAATGTGAGAGGTTAAAAAAAAAAAATCTCTAACGTTAACGAAAGAAAAGAGCTCTAACAAAAAAGCTGTCCTTCCTTTGAGTACTTTTACCATAAAGCGGAAAGTCCAACGATCCGGGAACGGCTATTGGAGCGAAATGTCCCATTACGAGATCTCGTTTTTAGGCCTAAGAAATAGTATTTTTAAGCACAAGCGATTGCATAGAGCTTTGAGAAAAAAAAAACTCCCTTGCAAACTAACATTCTTACGTATCGAGAAAAAAAATAAACATGGGCTCGTATTAAGCACACCAACCTTCTGTTATCTATAACTTATGTTATTCTGTTTTGAGGAATAACAAGTACAAACAAATATGCTTCAACATTTGGGTTGATTTTGAAAGGATTAAAGTGCATGCGGAAATACGTTTAATATTGTTTATTTTATTTATTTTAAATACGTTAATTAGATAATGATGAGACTTAAATTAAACATTTTAAAAGTACAGTGCGCAAAATAAAAAATGGACCACCCACAATAACTTTTGATCTAATGGTCGAATCTTCAAGTTCTAGGACTGAATCTTAATGGTTACAGAGGGTAATCTTAAATATACTAATTAATTAATGCAGATGATATTTTAAATTACGAAACCAGACACAAACACGTAATTTCACTGAATCAACGTACCTTTTTTCGATGGATTCGGATTTCCGACCCCCAAAATATAGGGTATAGCCGCAATCTGGGAAATATGGTCCATATAGTTTGGTCAGGAGAGCTTTTAATGTTAATTTCACTTTTTGCATTTTTCGACAAATCTCGAGAAATTTTAAAGCGAATTGAAAAAATTTTGCACACAATTATAAAACTTCATTAGCCCTAGATATTTCTATGCAAAAAATAAATTTTAGTTAGTATTTTTTTTTTTATAGTTTTATTTTATACTGGTTACAAAATTTTTAAATGCAATGTACAAAATTTTTTACATCAGATTAAGGAATGTATTTTTACATGGCAAAATACAAAGTTTGAGCAAAATTGGTCGAATAGTTACTCTGAAATCAAATTTCAAAAATAGGACTATTATTGCAAAATATGATTTCTCAGAACTATTCTTCCGATTTCGCTCAAATTTTGCATTATTTTTAAAATTACATTTTTTAAAATCATACAAAAAATATGTGTACCTTACGATTCAAAAAATTTTTCAACCAGTATAAAATAAAATAATAAATGCACACTGAAAATTTTTTTTAGATGGAGCTATCTTCGAATGAACAAATTTCATAATTGGGTGCAAAAAATTTTAAATTCGCTTAAAAAATTTTCGAGATTTGGCGAAACACGCAAAATATAAAATTAACATTAAGGGTTCCAGATTTTGGTCCGCTCTCCGGACAAAACTTTGGGGACCATATTTCCCAGGTTGAGGCAAACTATATTTTGAAGGTCAGAAATCTGAGTCCGTTAAAAAAAAAGGTTTGTTTATTCAGAGAAAGTACGTTTTTGTGTCTGATTTCGTAACTTAAAATATCGTCTGCACTAATTAGCATATTTGAGGTCATCCCCTGGAGTCCTTAAGATTTAATCCTAAAACGTGAAGATCCGATCATTAGATCAAAAGTTCTTCAGGATGGTCCTTTTTTTGCTCACTGTACATATTGTATAAAACGAAGTATTGTATAAAGTGTTAATGTTAGTATTGATGGTACTGATAAACCAGCGATTACGTGAAAGGGTAAACATCCGTTTTGATTGCGGAACAGTCCATTAGCTGTCAGGGATGTTAGCCAGAAGATATGAGCTATCCATTTTGCTGCTAAGTTCCTATGTGTAAAATAATCCCTCCACCCCTAATCCCTTTATCCCTATCTAATTGAGATTTTTTGATTCGCACTTGTTGGCTGCTAGCCAGTTTCACATATTATGCGTGGGCTGTCAGTAATTAAATATATCTAGAAATTTTGCGACAATTATATTTTAATTAACCAGTTTGGTGCTGTACAGTTAAACATCCATGAAAAAATGCATTTATATGAAATCAAAATACAAGGTCTTAGTTTAGTTAGTGCAAGTCTTATAACTTCAGTTGAAATTAAAAATTCGAACAAAGAGTCAGCATGCATAGACAGTAGAAAGCTTTCTCGACGATCCGGTGTGCTAGTACTAAAGTTGACTTAGAGTGACCGATGAAGAGCTCTTTATCTTAGGCAAGTTATACGTGAACCAAAGTCCTTTTTAAGTTGTTAGTGCACGTTAAAAGAGAAGGCCTTTCCGTTGGCTCAGTGTGCAATAGCAATAAAACATTATTAAATAAAATATTTACTGCAAGTGAAAATTGAAGGCTTTTCCGAAAGCCTTCCGTGTTAAGTACAAAAAATCGACTTGCAGAAACAACGAATGCGCGACTTTCTTATGTAGAATATGTGTGCCAGAACAAAAAGCAATACATAATAAGAGGCAAATGCACATTGAAATAGAATGCCTAACCGTTATTGAAAAAGGCCTTTTTTAATTTTTAGAATCCCTTCTTCTCAAGTAATCAACTACAGATCAGTTGTTCTTCAATTGAAAATATGGTACACAGTTTAACTAAAAAATATCTGATTTTTCTGGAGTGTGGTGGAGGGGGTACGCCGAGAAAGGTCTTACCCTCAATGGTTTTTCTAAAAAAAAAATTTTCCTTCAATTTCGGAGTTTTAATAAATTGTTATTGCTTTTTGTTTATTATAAAATTTGATTATATCTGTAGAGTTTTTTTTATAGTGTAAAGATCTTTTTGTTCTTTTAAAGTTGATTAAAAAATAAGATCTATGAGCAATACCATTTCCTGCTGCTACGGCATGTCTGCTGGCGAATACACGAAAAACCAAAGCCATCTACCAGGCATTCACCTCCTCAATCACCCTTTTCCTTCTCTTACAATGGTATAAATTTTTTAAAAAAAATTAACCAATTTTAAAATTTTGAGAATGCAATTAGAATAAAAAAATTTCTATAATACTTCTACACACTGATGTCGAAGGGAAAATATATATTTAAAAGGTTGGAATTTTCAGCATTCCCTTTCTAAAAAATTTTCGACTAAAACACTGCTCATTTATCAATAAGGTAAATAAAAAGTCATTCAAACCATGAAATTATCTAATAGTAAAAATTCATAACAATAAATTAATTTTAGATACAGAGGTATTACAACTAATTATTATATTTGATATCAAAGCTTCTCTGCCACCATAGAGAAAAATTGCAATAAAATTACTTTACCTGCATCAACTAAGGCTTGGGACTAACAAAAGCTTCAATATAACTCGCAATTATTATTGAATAATTGTGAGTTATATCAAAAAGGGGGGAACTCTTTTAAGCGATTCGGAAATGTAACATAAATCATTCAGAAAAAAGTTAAAGTTAAAGCATTTTAATTCATCATAAATTAGTTTGCTAACCTAGGAAAATTCCTTTTTAGATATTTTTAGTTTTTTGTAAGGACCTAAATTTAAATCACAAAAAAAAAATCAAAAGTCTAGTATAGAACCAAATCTAACAATGCTAGGGTGGATTGAGAACATATTTGTAGAACATACATACATACTTTTCTTTCGGCCTGTACACATAAATACATCCTAATTCTCCTATTCATCTTCTTAAAGCAATTACAGATGAGAATACCCTTTTCGAGTTGGCAACTATTGACCAAAAGGAGGAGAGACAATGGAGTACATTTCCGGTGCTCGATAACAATATTCTCTCGCTACAAAGAACCCCCGAGCTTAGGATATGAGCATTGTTGCAATGGGATGATTATTTCCCGCGCTCCTCCGGCCATACATCCCTTCAGAAAAGCATGGCTTGTTGAGTTCAATTGACTCTATTTAGAAAGTCGAGTAGATATCGTTTGGGGTTGTTGTTAACTTAGAGATAGCCGAGTCAAGTACATATAGAATATAGCAGTAAATTCATTGTAAGGGAAATTTAAAGGAGTACTTGCCATGATATCAAGATCTCTGAAGTGGACATTGTGAACATAGAATCGTTTTGGAATACTGATTGGAAATTTCGTGTTGTTCTAATTCTTTAAATAGAAGTTTGAATGCTGCTTATAAGTTATTAGTTAGGATACTAAAATTGTGTAAAATTGCAAGAATAATTTTGTGATAGTAATACATTTAATTAAAAACAACGTTTAAGAATCACAAATGGCAATAAAAATTTTCACCAATAGGATAAATGGAACGAATGGTAAAACAGAGATGATTTTACCCAATAGAGGTAAAAAAGATAAATATACAGTACATACGCACTTAAAAGATAAATATACTAGGATCAAACTTGCTACGATAACTCAATTATTTGGATATCACTAATGTTTTAATTTCCTACACTTATTAGTGCAATTAACCTCATAACGATCGGTTAATTTTCAGTAAAACTGTCATAAAAGTGTCTATTTTGCCAAATGCATGTATTTGATTAGTGCTGACATCTGGTTTGAAATAAACTAACTATCTACAATTACCTTAAAAATATCCTGGCGCTGTCATCTGGTGTGTAAAATGAGAAATAAAATGTTTTCCTGGCCAAAGAAATGAATTAGTAGTTTTTTTCTTATTGGCGCGTTACTACTGAACACTTCAGCCGTGAAATTTCACGGGAGCGAGAAATAGAGGGCGAAACCTCACCCCGTTATTTTCATGGGAGCGAGAAGGAAGGGGCTAATGCTTTACCTTGAACTGCGCGCATTTATCCCTTTAGTGTAACGTATTCACTGCCAGACAAAATCAACTCGGTCCTACCATCCTAGTCATTATCTGAAGGTGTGCCATTGTAACACCGAAACGCGTATAAATTTTAATTAAAAATTATATCACTTATGATTTTTTTTAAACGTTAGTTTTTAATAAAATTTGCTGAGATTATCTGCAGTACAAAATGATGATTCTCTGTCTTAACCTAAGAATACTTATCTCTTGAAGTTTTCTCTATAATTGAATAGCACAACAAAAGCGGTAAATGTTCTGTAGTTATTATTAACATTATTGCTCTTGCATGATTTTGCAAAATCGAATAGCAAAAAGTGATTGGTTCAGTGAATTCATTCACTCATACAATGTGCTCCGTAAGGACTACTTTTATTATATTTTTTTTTATAATCCATATTAAAGGAAATAAAAGCAAAAAAATATTACTAAGGGTTATAAATTAATGTTTGGACAAGGAAAGTACAAAACCGCTATCGAATAACATCGAAACATGTTTGATTGTTGGTTGAAGCTTAAAGGTGTTTTTAATAGTCTTATAATCTTCGACTCCACTTGCGATCAAACAGGTTTTGATGCTTCGTATAGTTTGGCTATAAAAAGAACTCCCCTAGCAGCAAATTCTAGAGCCTTCTGCTATTGAAAACAGGAAATAGCGCATCTGAAAGAGGGAAGCTTCTCCTCCTCCTCCTGATTCCCTATCTCTAGCCGACCCCAGCCAATATCTATCTTAAATATTGACTCAACGCCTCAATTTGAAAGAATTAAACCTCGTAACCGTGGTCATCTGTTACAGATAAATGGTGAGAGGAGTTTTATCCCTAGACAAGACTACACCCGCGTTTCTCAACTGTGATTCGTTAAATTTCGAAAACATTTCTGTTTTCTCCTCGCTCAAGCATTTGTTTGAGTCTCTCAGCTCTCGTATTTGTACTCCATTCTTCAAAAACCTGCTTGCGATTGAAATTTATTGTTTTTACTACTTATTCTTTTAAAGATGAAGATTTATGAAGTTAAATGAAAAGAAAATTTAACAAAACTGAAATTTCAACAATCTATTAGCAAACAAAACAAAACGCAATTTGTCGTAATCCAGTTTCTAAGTATATGATTGAAATCAAAATCTAAAGCCTGCTTACGTATAATGCTCCTTTTTTTTACCCCTCATTCTTTCAAAAAGTAAAGATGAATGGAGTTTGTTTGTTATTGAAATACAAATGTAACAAAACAGAATTTTCAACAATCTATTAGTAAACAAAAAATGCAATTTGTTGTAAATCAGTTTACAAGTAAAAATAAATAAAATTTCCTGTTTCCACGGAATTACCTAACGCTTTCTGGAAGAAAATTGAATAAAATCTAATCTGTAGGCAGAGCTGAAGATAAAAGATCACGTTCGCTCCTCAACGCACTTTATCATCGCCTCCGTCTCATGCGGTAAGATCGATCCGATGGGAACACGAGAAAGAAAACGATGGACAAAAAAACATAAAAAAAAAGATTAGAAAAATGAAAAAAGCAGACGATCGAAGAATATTATTTTCGTCAGCTTTTCCTCTGTCTTGCTGCACTTTTTTTTATCGTTTTCTTTCTTCTATGTCCAAGAAAGTCTTAGGAATGAGGATTCATCGTGATTTATTGGATGTTGTGTCATCCAGCTCTTCTCTGTTACGTTACACACAACATTAGTTGAAGCTGAAGAAGTTGGAATATTGACCCAGTGATGGATAACGTTAAAACTTTGATTTCTCTCTGAGCTAGTAGTAATCTAATCACTTATTATAAACTTTATCTTTTGAAAATTTTAAAGAACAATTTTATCGACCCAGGATTAAATCGGACAGTCTTTTAAATATTAAAAAAATTATCAATATGTAAATAATTCATTCAATATTGGTTATCTATTCTGATTTTATTTATATGACATTACTGTTAAGTTACGCACTATGTTTTTGGATTCAAGAGAAGTTGAATATATCTCGTATTGAATGACGCATTTTGAACTCTTATTTGCGGCACGAAAATTGTCTGAAATGTATCGCGTATAGTTTAAAGAGAAAATTTTACGCACTCTAAATTTCATTTAAAAAGGTCTTTAAATAGATTTTAAAAAATCGAAAAAATAATTGTTCATTTTATAATTTTTACAACATTGGTTTGTGCAAAAAGTTTTAGACTGGAGATTTATTCTGTTTGCATTGGATGTAATATTTCTGTGAAGTTACGCATAACATTATTGTGCTCTTGGGAAACTGAATATACCTTAAGTCAGTGTTTTCCAAAGTGTGGTACGCGTACCCCCAGGGGTACAGGAACAGTTTAGCGGGGGTACGCGTTCTTATGCGAAATATCTTGCAACAAACGAAAATTTCAAAAAAAAAATTTTAATAACAAGCTAGCTATGAAAATTTACAATTACGTATTTTTCTATTGGTTTTATTATTTTGCAGAGTTAACAGTTAATGATTAGTGGTGTCGACAGCCAGTTGGGATTTTTAACTTTTGTGCAATTTTTTTACTGTAAAAAATACATTCATTTTTTATTAGGGGTATACAGCGCTACGAAGAATTTAGAAAGGGTACACAAAAGTCATAAGCTTGGGAAAAAACACTGCCTTAAGTAATTGATGGTACTAAGTCGAATGACGTAGTTTGATTTCTCATTTGTAGCCTACTCATGATCTTATCTATTTTTAAGTTATGAGGAGACTCCGCTCTCTAACCAATAACTGTGTCTCATTCATTGTTTTTTTTTTCTTCTAAAACATAAATATTTTGTAAAAATACAAAACATTTTGCTTTAAAGCTATACATTTATTGCAGAATATGCAATTACCTAGATTTGAAAAATAATCATCAGTATTGAAAAAAAAGGAAATAATCAAAGGAATACAGACTGTAGGACTCAATAATAAGAAATAAATGAGAAGTAATTTAACTCGTTGGCAAGTTTTATAACAATTGAAAATGTAAACAGTTTTCATCGTTCTTTATTGAGTTATTTTATTTTTAAAAATTTCACTAACCATGTTAAGATTTATGTCTCTCGGAATGTAATATTTCTCCCTTTTTTTCTACTCTTGATTAAAATGTGCTAGAGCGCGAGCTTATAAAATAAAGTAAAAAAAATATCTCACGAGGGGAAAAAGAATTTTCGCTAACAATGGAAAAATAATTAATATTTAAAGCAAATAAGCTGAAAAAAATAATTAAAAAGTATTTACATTTGCAGTAACTTTTGAGCAAATTGGAATTTTGAAACAAAGCTCGCGTTAAATTCGCAATTAAAAATGTCTCGATCTGCAAGTCAAATTTTGACTCAGTAGTTGCATTTCAACCCGATACAGATCAGCCAAACATGTTGTTTTTTCCCCATAAAGTTTAATAGTTAATAATTCTCTAACTAAATGTCGAATATTAGTTTTCTTTTTTTTGTCGTACTCCCTTTACTTTTTTCTACATACTTTCGTAACTTCAAGTTTCTAAGTGCTATAGATTTCATGCATCAAAGCATAGTGTAACGTAAAATAAAGGAATGAGAAAATATCACACAAAAAAATGAGAAAATATCACACTTAAAATTGCACTAATTTTTGAACAAATTATAATTTCGAAAAAAAAACTCTGTTTTAAAATCATAAAGAAATATAGCCTGTTCAACATACAAAATTTCAACTGTGTAGTTTTATTCCTATAGCCTGTAGAGTGGCTCATAAGGTATTTTTTTCCTACAAGTTTAACAGTTCATTATTCTCGAACTTTCTTTTAATGTTAATTTTTTTATTCCATTGTACTTCCTGTACATTTTTCTATACACCCTCGGAATTTCAAGTTTCTGAGTCTGATAGTTTTTGCGGAATAAAACAAAATGTAACTTGAAGTTGAACACACACAATTGAACACATTTACTATTTTTTAATGCAGAGAGACTTAAAAAAGTGAAGAAGCTGAGTTAATGAATTTTGCCTAATAATGAATTATAAATTAGAGTTTTGTCTAATAATGAATTATAAATTAGAGTTTTGTCTAATTATGAATTAGAGTTTTGCCTAATAATGAAACCTATTCGTGACTTTTATATTATATAATCTGTATATCACCAATGATATTAAATAAAATTTTTATGATAGCAAAATTTAATTAAAAGGAACTTACTGATACAAAATATACAATAATCATTGTAGGTATACCTTTAATTAGTTCAGTGTGTTAAAATTATTTACTTTTTGGAATAAGTTATATAAGTTGTTACTTATTCCAAAAACTAAATAATAAGTATTATAAGTTTTTGAAATTGAGATTTTTATTATACTTTTAAATAAACATTTAAAAAGGATTTTTTTTTTGCTTATCATAATACATCTTTAAAACTAAGTACGGTTAAATCTTATTTGTTTATTATTTAAACACCTGAATGGCATCAAAACCCTCTGAAATAGAAAGCTTTAAAACACCATTTATGAAAGCTTTTAATATCTCTAAAACAGTTTTTCTTTTTATTTAAAATATTTGTTTAAGATAGAGAATATGAAGATATCTCAATATATAATATATACTTTGATGCTAACTTAAATTTTAGATCTAATAATAATTACCACTGGATTTACAGGTGCTTTCTTTCAAACTTCTGATATGTTATATGCTATTCAAATATTTCTTTTCTTTATCTTCAAGATGTTTAGGTAAACTTTAAGCTTTCTTCATATCAGTTTGAGATAGGGATCAGAAATTTACATAAAAACATATAATCAGGCTACGCGGTAGTTTCGCTGCCTAACTCAAAAGTCAGAAAAGGCAGAAAATATGTACTGAGCACATCGTCCTTTATTAAAGTTGAGTCTCTTTTGATTTAATTTTCATTAAAACTTAATTCCCTATATTATTAAAAAAATGCCACAGAAAAATCTTCTACAGATAAATTCAAAAGTGTTTAAGAAGAAACAACTATTATTTTCAGAAAATATACTGGAATTGTTAATGAAAATTGCAAACGAATATCTACGATTTGTGCTAATACATTTTTATTATAAAAAATGCAATATCATTAATTATTAAAGTTTTTTTATGTACAACTGCACGTAAAATCTATTAATTCGACAAAATTATGTAACTAATTCACTATAAGATGCTAATCAAGCATAGTTAATTATTTTATTAACATAGTTAAGTATTTTAATATAATAATAATCTTAAGTACTTTAAATTGCAGCACATCGTTTTAAGATTCATAAGAAACGCCTATTGAAAATATGTCAGAATTCACTATAAATTTTTACACAAATTACAGTTGAACTACAGCTACAGAATAATAAAAGTCAAAGGTATCTTCTTATGAATTATATTATTAAAAAATATTTTTATGCAATGTGAAAAAGAAAACACATTTTAGAAAAAACAATTGAAATGGAGCATTTTCGAAGCAAAATATTTTTCTACTTTTTAACTATTAGATATCACTTCTAAATAAAATATACATTTTACAAAATTTTTATTCCTTGTGGGCTGCGAAAAATTTATTAACTAATTTGTATTTCTATTCTGCATTAGCCAAAAACAACTATAAATAAATATTCTACATATTCAATTTCTATTCTATTCAGACTAATAATGTATAAAATGATTGTAATAATAATAAAGTAAGAACATATATCCAAAAGTAAAAAGGGTATACTTTTTTGACTTTGAATATAAGAAAACTAAGGGAATAAAGATTTAAAAAAAAGATACAGAAATTATCAATTTCTGTACTTTTATTTATTATTTAGTCATTTTATTTCACTTTATTCATAGAAACATATATTTTGAGTTTCTCAACGTTATAGTGAAAAAAAGATAACTTTAATAAAACCATTTTAAACAAAGATATTTCAACAAAATCATCTTTAAGCAAAACAAAGGTAGTTTTAACAAACCCATCTTTAAGCTAAAATAAGACAACTTCAACAAAATATATTTAAGCGAAAATAAAGTAATTTTATCAAAACCATCTTTAAGCAAAGCAAGGTAAATTTTCAAAAACGAATATCGAAGAAACTAATTTGATAAAGAAAATCTATTAAAATTAACAGAAAATCTATGGAAACTTTTTTTCCCTCTTAATTTTGTAACATCAAGTTTAAAGAGAATAACAGAAAAGTATTAACACGAAGTCGAATGCTGGTGTGAAAAATAAAGTTGAAAAGCAAAATCGTTATTAAGAGATTATCTTCAAAAGAAAGTCATTCTCGAGAATTTACAGCCAACCATATCTAAGTAATAAAGTCTTTGAGTGCCTTTTAAGCGACAAGATGCTCTTATATTGAGTATGAGGGATTATTTCTAAATTTATTTTTGGCTAACTTAGAAAGTATACTTTTTTTTTCCAATATGTCCTTCATCAAAATGATTTATTGCTAAAAACTATGTCGAGAGTTCGGAAACTAAATGATTTTAAAAACTGATGAGACATTTTTGACAAGCTAGAAAAATACTTCCATATTTATTATTTAATAGAATGAAACTAAAATTTTGATAGAAATTATATACTTATATGCATATATATATATATATATATATATATATATATATATATATATATATATATATATATATATATATATATATATTGTCAAACCCTGCTATAGTGAACTCCCGGATATAGTGAACGAAATGTGAACTCCTGTACCTTGCTAGACACTTATAATATTGTTTTTTTTTTTGTGGATATATTGAACCAAAAGAAGAGACCCTCCTTCGACTGATTTTTTCTTCATTTTTTTGATAATTTTGGAAATTTCTGCATAAAATACATACGCCGTATAGAATACATATAATATATACCACATAAAATACATACGCCGTATAGAATACATATAATATATACCACATAAAATACATACGCCGTATAGAATACATATAATATATACCACATAAAATGCATACGCCGTATAGAATACATATAATATATACCACATAAAATACATACGCCGTATAGAATACATATAATATATACCACATAAAATACATACGCCGTATAGAATACATATAATATATACCACATAAAATGCATACGCCGTATAGAATACATATAATATATACCACATAAAATACATACGCCGTATAGAATACATATAATATATACCACATAAAATACATACGCCGTATAGAATACATATAATATATACCACATAAAATGCATACGCCGTATAGAATACATATAATATATACCACATAAAATACATATAATTTTGAAACCACCCATTGAGTGGAATGTAGCCATAACCATTTTTTATCGTGTGAACTTATTTCCTTTCCTTATTTCGTTTTCTGGAAATTTAAATTTTTTTCTTAAATTTTTAAGTATTTTTAAAAACATTTTATTTATTAATTATTTTTTAAGCAAAGAAGAAAAATTATTAGTAAATAAAATATTTTTTTAAAAATAATTTTAAAAAAATTTAACAAAATTAGGAAGTCGAAATTCAAACTAAGGGAAAGAAATAATTTCATCATCAGCTCACGCGACTATATCCCCCAAAAATAGTGGTTTCTAATATTGTTTTAATATAGGCAAAAACTTTCATTATTTATATATATATATTTTAAAATTTTTAAATAATAATTTATTTAATTGTTATTTTGCCATATTCAATAACCATTAATATTCCAATAACCATTAAAAAGGGATAAAGAAGAAAAAAAACACAAAGATAAATGAGAAGCCACCGAGGAAGTCGGTGATGGGAGAAAGCAGAAGGTAGAGCATCCGAGTACTATAACTAATAAAAAGTAACAATAAATTAACTAAATAGTTTAATAACTTTTTCCTCTAGTATCATGATATGTGATGGGGCTAGTGTAAACAAAACAGCTTTCTTTCAAAAAAGAATTTTAAGAACCTATTCATTTAAATTGGCTTAAACATCATTTGAAATGTTCATTAAAAAAATTTTAGATAAGTTAAATTAATAATTAGTCAGCTGCTTTTTTTGCTAATTTATATAAATTATCCCCATTTTTCATAGATACTTATTTACCTAAATAAAAATGCTGTTTGCTACTTTATAATAAAAAATTTGTCAATAAAATAACATTTTTTTACTCTTCCCGACATTCATGAATATAATTTTAACCAATATTGAAGTGAAACCATTTAATTTCTTTTCTAAAAAAAAAAAAACGTTTCATTTTCTATTATAGACAGTATATTTAGAAAATATATAACATTTCAGCTATGTAAAACATTCATTCGTATAACATAAAACATTTAATATAATATCCAAAACTTATTCAGGTAACCAACATTAGAAAAACTAGCATGTTTACATATGTAAGACTTATAAATCGAGTTTGTAAAGATGATGTATTGTAGCGCACGCTTCCTTGACTTTCCACGCCAAGCGCAAGCCAATTTTTCAAAACACCGCGCCATAACCGTGACTTCAACATTTGCATAATTTTATAGCTCTTGAAAAGGTAAGTGCTAACTTTTCTTCTTCAACTTTTATTTATTTCCCTCTCTTAAATCTCTCTTCTTTTTTTTTTTTTTCTTAAAGGAAAAAAAAGTACTTTGTGACGAAAAAGGGAAAATGCCTTGAACGGAAAGAAAACTATTTTTCACGAATAACTTTTAGTATCTCGGTACAGATATGCTAACTAAACTGTTTTTAGTCATATTTCATAAGGTTTTAATTTGATGGCTCTGACTCATATACTAAACAAAAGCGTTCTTTTGTCACCAGTATCTAATAAGTAAACTAAAATTAAAATTGTGAGTGCTGCATTTTTAAAGTGTACTGATAATTTTATATTTACGTGGGGAATTTTCGAAAGGCGTAGTGGAAATTTTCAGTGGTGATAGAATTTTGTTACGAAAGTGATGAGCTCTGCATTTTTAGTTTTTGGTCTGAAGAAAAAATATTTTTTTTAACTCAATTTATATTATTAATTTTTTTTTTTTTTGTTATTATTCTCCTTTTTTAGCATTGTCTCTGAAATTTTGTTTGTGTTGGAAAAAGGTCGGAATTTCTATGTGTGATTAACTTTGCCTGCACCTTTTAATTGTAACTAGTCTTCATGTTATGCACAGATCAGCACAGAGTTCTATAGTTACTTTAAAAGTGGTTGTAATTTCGATTCACGATAATCTCTATTTGGTGACAAAATGGCAAAATTCTGATTGCAGTGATCAGAAGAACATTAAAAGTTCAAGATGAAATTTAAAAGCTTTTCAGCAACTAGGAAAGTTGTACGATAACTACTGACGATAATATAACGATAAATTTGTTCCTAGTGGTCAATAAACAATAGAAGCTTGTATTTTCCTTCAGCAATGAGCACTGGTTGAAAAATTGTGAAAAATCTGTTAGACGATAATTTTCTAATTGACAATAATAGAACAATAAGTTCTGCTTGTAATGGTCAGGAAACGAATGAAGCTCGGATTGTAGTCAAGCACTTAAGTGTAGTTCTAGTTTGAACCTGCTAGCTGGTCGGAGTTTCAATAAACGATAAATTCTATTTGGGGTCAATATAGACATAAATTTTGTTTCTAGAAGTCTCCATTTGAAATTTGATCTTTTTAGCTAGTCAAAATCTCGATTTGTGATAATTTCTATATCGACGTAATATTACTGCAGATTTTGCTTGTAGCTCTCAAGAGACAATCGAAACTTGGGAGTCATCCAACACAAAGCTTCAGTTGAAATTTTAGTGCTCCAGCTAATCTTAAAGTGGTCATAATTTTGGACCATAATACAGAGATAAATTCTTCTTCTAAGGATCATAAAACAATGGGAACTTCTTCGTATAAAATTAGAGTGATTTAGTTATTAAAATGTTCGAAGTTTTAATTCGTGATAAATTCGATTTGGGAGTTAAAATAACAATAAAACCTGCTTTTATTGATCAGAAATAGTTTGAAACTTGCATTATCATTGGATGCGGTCTTAAACTTAAGTTTTAATTATTTACTATTAACTCTTGATAATTCTATCTAGTCAGAATGTTGTTGAAATTCCGATTGCAAAATTCCATCGCTTAAGACACAAAAACAACTTCATAAAAACGTAGTAATAATAATAATTAGTATAATTTTAATCGGTATATGTAAAGCAATATTTTCTTTAGAGCGTAATTATAAAAAAATGTCTTTTTATTGGGAATTTTTTGGAAGGAAAAAATATTAAATATTTGTTTTGTAGTTATTCTGAAAATTGATATTTTGACATGTTTCATGAAATCGTGGAATAAGAATAGGCTTATCAAACAAATTGCACAGGTAGAATAACAAATTCAAAAGATTATAGATAATTATAGTACAATATATATGATAATATTTTTAACTTGCTAACGGAAGATGTACATGTATAAAGGATGTACTTGTCCCGATGGTTTATTCAAGAGTTCCCTTGTCTTCTAGGTTGGGTTCAAAATCACAAGGCAACGGATTTAAACTTTAATAGTCGTAAACTCAGAATTCGGTCGGCTTTTCATTACCAGTTACAAAATAAAAAATTTTTTTATTGAGAAATAGAATCAAAAGTGTAATCTAACAATCGAAGGTTTTTATCAAGAGTAAAACGTCGCTAACCTAACAAAACGGCGGGTGATAAAAAATAATTATAAAGTAATTAAACGAAGGTCAAAAGTATAAATTGAAATATGTTCCTTATTGGAAAATAGAAACGGATGTTCATAGTAAGGGTATACAACACTTAATCAAAGATCTTCCAATTTTTAAAGTAATTAAACGAAGGTCAAAAGTATAAATTGAAATATGTTCCTTATTGAAAAATAGAAACGGATGTTCATAGTAAGGGTATACAACACTTAATCAAAGATCTTCCAATTTTTGTCTTAATTCTGTTAATTTTATTATTTTTTTTCAAATATTAAGGTATGTGAATAATAAAATTGACAAAGAAAAAATCAATGATTTGTAGTCAAACTAATTACAAGTGCTAAGAAAAACAATAAGAAAAAATATTTTAATTTTAAGAAAAAATTTGCTTAATATTTCTTTAAATATATATATGAAAGAGAGAGAGAATGTTTTAATTTTAAAAAAATATATATTATTTTTATAAAGAGAATAATAATAAAAAAGCCTTCCTAACAGCTTATCTAATGGTTAAAATCAAGGGCTTCTCTGAACTTTCAAGATGTACCTCTCTCAGAGTCGGAAAAAAAAACCAGCAGAAATATAGGTTTTTTTAATGAAATTTATATCTTTCCCACTTTTACACACTCATTTCAAGTATTCAAAATTCTGAATTTGATACCTCATAAATAAAAGTTATAACATAATTTTTATTATATTATAGAATTGAACATACAAACTACAATTTTGAAAATAACATATAAACAAACAAGAATAAAACGTAAATTTAAAAAAAAAACTCTAAAATTAAGAAAATTTAAAATTAAAACCTCATCTGAAGTTTTAAGTCGTTTATAGCAACAACAAAAAATAATAATAAATAAATAAATAAAATAAATGAAATTATTGAGGTCACTCCCTCGAACCATTAAGATTAAGTTCTAGAACGTGTTGATCTGATCATTGTTTCAAAAGTTATTTAGGGTGGTCTGTTTTTTTTTATCGCACTGTACATATTTAAAGCCTTGGTTGTTAAGTTTATTTCTTTGTTTTTACTTTGAGGTAACAACTTATGTGCTATTATGCTAATATTATCTATGCCAAATTATATATTATTATGCTGTTATATGCCAAATAAATAGAAAAAAAATTTTTATAAGATGCTGACTTTCTGGCTGAAGAAATAGTTGTAGTAAAACATTTTGCAACTGAACTTTCAATAAAATTCGATTTTATATTTAAAGAACTGAATAGTTTAATCAATAATTAACTCGAATTTGATATAGTTTGAGGTGTTATTTGACAATTTAAAAAATATATTTTGTTTATTTTTATCATCTAAGGCTCAAAAATTAAGAAATCGATCTCAGTTTTATAATTTTTATTTGTATGTAGTTAAAAATAACCTTGATTTTAATTAATACCTAATGTAAAAGACATTATCGAGTGTTACTTAAGATTCTGTGACATAATGTTAAGAGCAAATTAAGTTTGTAGATGACGAAGAGACCTAAGAAAATTACTTGAAGTTGTGAGAATTGAAGTAAGCTCAAAAGATTTACACTAAAAAAGTTAACTTAAAGCAGGAAAGAAGCTTAAAGATGGATAAAAATCAATATCTCAAAATCCTCTATTTTTGAGTCTCATGTTCTATATGCTGCTTGTAAAAACTACTTCATTTGAAAGACTGTTCGATCGAAACATCCACATTGCCAGATAACTATGCTGACCGCACGGACCCCAGTATTAGTTGAGAACAAAATTCTGTTCTCCCTCAAATGAAAATTAACCCATCAAACCATATTTTCATGTAATCAAGTTAAAGAAGAATAACTTTGCACAATAGTATCGTAAGTGATATTATAGTTCAAAGAGTTGCGAAATTTCAAACAATGCTTGCAATAAAACATATAGTAGATATGTACGTATTTTCTACATAAACTTTTATAGATTTTTATTTTTAAAATGTTAATCATATCGACTTTATTTTAATCTTATTTGATTAATAACAAACTAATAGACAAAAAAGCAATATCTCACCTACCTACACTCTTTGTAAATATAATATTCGTTGCAAGGTTACTCGATTTCCCCACTCTCCACACTCTTCCCTCTCCGCTACCATAGCTCCAGCGAATCTAGCTTTATACTGACTCCAGTATACTTCTAAAGAAGTTGAAATAAAAGGACAAGGGGGGAAATTAAAATTTGCCGAAACCCTGGTAACAGAGAGGGGAAAAGAGAAGAGAATAAAGAAATCGAGTAACCTTGAGACACATATTCTATTTACACATATTCTAGTATTGAAATTAATATACCTCACCCTCTTCCTTTCATTACCCTATCCCCTCCTTAAACTCGGGCCCCTCTTGTCCATTCTATAAAGCTTGAGGAAAAGGATAAAATCAATCAAAAAGTTTCACACGGGCATAAAAATGGCAATATGTAGAAAACGAACTATTGGAGCCGTGATGGCTCAGGGGATAGTACGTTCGCCTTCCAATGAGGTGAACCGGGGTTCGATACCGGCGATGGCTGGTCGATACGTTCCGCATCCGGCTTGCACCGACCACAGTACTGACGTGAAATATCCTCAGTGTTTCAGTATATCAGGTAGACGGATCATGGGTTAGAGTCCCCTTGCCGTCAGGCTAACCGTGGAAGGTTCTCGTGGTCTTCCTCTCCATGTAACGCAATACCGGCTAGTTCCATCAAAAAGTCCTCCACGAAGGCAAAATTTATCCCAATACTTGATCCAGATGTTTCCTTTTGTCTTTTGGATTGGGTTCAAAATTACAAGGCTACGGAGTTGAACATTAGAAGCCGTAAACCCAAAAAATTGGATCGGCTGTTCAACGACGGTTATTAAAAAAAATAAAAAAACTATTAACGGAGTAACAGTAAAGAGCCTGCTCAAAATACTTTCTTAAATCTGGGAAATTTATTATTTTTAAAATTTTGACTCGCGTGTTTTTCAAATAAGCATTCATACAAGAAATCAATTAAAAGAACTTTTTAAATGCCTTTTTTAGTTTACGAATTTGTACAATTCTGGAGAAAATCTCACCTTTTGTTAACTTGTCAGAGTTGATAAAACTCACACATTTATTCCTCGAAACCAAACAACTAGCTCTTTAATTAAATTAAGGTCACATTTTAAGAATTTTACTTCTACAGCGCCTGAAAGTATCACCTTCAGCTAATTTTGATAACCGAAACTCAGTGAAAACCACATGAATATTCATCGATATTGTTGGAAACATTCATTTTGCGATACATATTTCAAAACATTCGGTTCGAAAAGTAATTGAATCTTATATTTATACTTGCGTGAAAAATTTACCAACCTTCATTTCTGAAAGGTCAAGCGAAGAAATGTCAAACAATTAATAAGCGTTTCCGCTTTCGATGGTGAGATGAATATAGCAGCAGGAGTACTTATTTCAATTCGCTATTGCATTGATAGAGCATGTTACTTTTACGTGTTACCTTCTCGTACTCGCTTTAAAAGTCTAAACAATCAAACGGAAATTTATAATTTAATGTATCCGAGCCATTATTTTTAATTCTTTTACGAGTTTTAAATCCCAAAATTGGATGATTAATTATTTTGAATTCAATGGCAATTTCACTTATTTTAATATTTTACTGTCAGTAAATTAGTTTGCAAAACTTTTTTTCGTAATGTACTTTTAACAAATTTTACAATTATTCACTTGTGTTTGTAAACTTTTTTATCTTATTCACTTGTGTAAAAAGTACTTTTTAATCAATTATTATTCACAAGACGTCATTAATAAGACGTCATTATTATTTTTAATTCTTTTAAGAGTTTTAAACCCCAAAATTGGAATTATTTTGAATTCAATGGCAATTTCACTTATTTTAAAATTTTACTGTCAGTAAATTAGTTCGCAAAACTTTTTTTCGTAATGTATTTTTAACAAATTTTACAATTATTCACTTGTGTTTGTAAACTTTTTTTGTCTTATTCACTTGTGTAAAAAGTACTTTTTAATCAATTATTATTCACAAGACGTCATTAAATTATGTAGATTATTCCACATTCAGCACCATTTATTTACGTATTTTAGAACACTCTTGAAAAATAAAGTTGATAAATACATATATTAGAAGACTGTATTCATATTAAAATAATAAAATGGTTTTAATATGTGACAAGTGCCTTAACGAAGACAATCAGTGAAAGGAAAATAAAAAGCATCAGAACCAGTTTATTTGTTTATAAACAAATAAACTGGTTCATTATGATGAAACTGAAATTCTTATTTAGTAGCTATTTACTATAGAAACTCTATAACTCCGGCTGAGTAAAATAATTGCGAATGTTTTTCGAATTTGTTCAATAAATAACTTAATTTTTTTAACTCTAACATGTTTTGTTTCAAAACTAATTCGGCAGATTTATTATTTTGCAATTTTATTTTCGGAAAGAGTGTTATTAAGTATTAATTTGCTATTCTGAATATGTAGAATGTGAAATGTATATTAACATTTTTGCTGCCGATGACGCGCCAGCACGAGATGAAATTCCTCATACCAGTTTTGATAAAACAGATCAAGTGGTAGCAAGATTCATATTATAATCCCGTACCCAGAGGTGAAGCATTTTGAAACTTAACGAATATTTTTCATTCTAGATTTTGTTTGTTGTTCACCTTATTTAGCTCTGAACTTAAGAGTCATACACATTTTTTAAGTGGGGGTCCACGATTTCCTTTTCAGAAACGATTCTTTAATATTATTGATTATTTGATATTATTGATTATTTAACATAATTGATTATTTAGTTTTATTGGATTTATTAGTATTTAATTTATAAATCATTATTTAATTCTATGATTAATTAAAATTTTATTTAATCTAATCATTCCATGATTAACTAATTTATTTTTAAAAAAATCATAAGTTTTTCATCTTTTCAAAGTAATATAATAAGTCCACTTTACCACTTTTTGATATATCCTAATACCTTGTGTAACCTCCAAATGCAGAAGATTTTTTTTTTGTTAACAAACATTAATTTATTTTCGAAATTATCAATACCTTTGTTAAAACATTTTACATGTTTTCTTTATTGGTTGCGAGAGCGAAGAAGAATTTTCTCATGTTAGAGCGAAGAAGAATTTTCTCTTTTTTTCATTGTTAAAAAATTAAAAATTGTAAAAAGCTTCATTTGAAAATATAGAATTTCTACAAAATGTCCTGAATTCTGCATAATCAAATGGCTTGAAATATTTATTATTACATAAATATTTTAACCTTTTCTAAATATTTATTCTTTTAATAAATAACGAAACAATATAAAATTATGCTTTTCAGAATTAACTTGTGCCCCTTAATTAGTTGCTCCTATCAAAACGCGTATTATCTCCATGTGAAAGAAGGACGTAGACTGTTTAATAAAGTACTTCCCCTCTAATGACAGAGCATGCAAAGAGGCGACGCATTTTTTTCTTCCAAAGTGCAGCAAAATGGTAAACACTTTTCCAGCAAATGATTTGAGCACCGCGTTGTGCCAATAAACTCAACTACGAGTTGGAAGATACTTTTATCGATTTCCTGTATTTTATAAGTGAATTTCTAAAATTCCTTTTTATAGTTTTGCTATTTTTAGTTTTATTTTAATTTTAAAAATGCGTTGGTATTATTTCTTTAAAAGATATCGAGTATTGAAGCATAAAATGCATTTTGTCTTAGCATCTAAATTAACTTACAATTTAATTTAAATACTTTAATTTCCATTTTTTTTTTCTAAAAATATTTCTATGTTGCAAAAATTCATATTTATATGATTGACATGCACTATTAATTCTTTTAAGCTGATTGAATAGTAAATACTGATATACGTTATTGCTTATTTGTGATAAATTATCATTGTTGATTTTTTCTCTTCTCTAATTACAGAAGAATTCATGATATAACAAAATGAAATAAACAGAAGTAAATAAAAAATAATACAAAATACGAATAATTGAAATAAAATTCTAAATATTGAAATAAAGGTTTTAGAATTACGTTTCAACTCATGCACCATTTGATTTAAAAAAAAATTTATGAATAACTATTACACGTTTATACATAAATTCTCACAATCTTATTTTAATTCAATATTTTTTGTTGAAATGAAACAAAAAAAACTCCACTTCAAAACTATAAGAGTAAATTGTATACATAGAATACAAAATAAACAGTAATTATCAAAAATATGACAAAAACACCCAACCACAAATTGCTGAGTGTCAACTTTTTAAATCAGCAACATGAACTATCTGTTTGTTTTTAATATTGTCAAGAGAGACTGCTGCTTGTGGAACAAAAAACGAAACTGTAATAAGCCTTATGATTACATCACAATGAATCAGTTTTAAATATCATACATTCGCGATAATATTTTTAAATTCACTGACGTTAAAAGGGTTAGTTATGCATATCCTGAAATAAAACAACCGGGAAACTTTGGAACCACTTAAGGAATGCAAAAACAAAAAACAGCTTGGGGGAAAAATGTAAATTTGGTAGCAAAGTGTAGAGCATAAAAGTGCTTTTTTGACAAACAAAATAACTAGTAACTTCAAAAAGAAAATATGTTTAAAAAAAAAACTATTACATGTATTCAGATCCTTATTAAATTCCTTCTACCACTTATTATCTAAAACCGAAAACTAGATATCCTTCAGAAATTCTGGGAGAAGTAAAAATAATATCTTCTGACTGCTCGAAAACTTTTCCCCGCATGATGAAGAGAACGAATAAACAAACCCTTTTCAAGTATTTATGCAAATTCGAGCTAGCATAGAGAAAAGGAATTTTCGAGTTGGCGAGTAGTTTTATCTCCAGAGTGCACTATGCTTGGCGAGAATGAGAGAGAGAGAAAAAAATACGATCTCGGAGGTAAAGCGATGAAACAGAGCATGAGAACAAGATGCGTGTAATTAAAGTAAAATAATAGGATATGCCAGAGAGCGAGACAACCAATAGCTGTGTTGTTTCAAGCCCTTGTCTGAACAAGAAACATGCCAACAAAACTTGTAGAAAATGTGTACATCATAAAATATGTTCTAATTTTTCTTGTTCTTGAGCTACTTTATTAAATATCACATTAGCACTGCAGAGTGTGAAACAAAAAGATAGGAACTAAATTATTGGAAAAAATGAACAGCGAAACATTATTTAAAATATATCGTTTCTGTATCGAATCTTTCTGCGTGATTTATTACAAAATAAGAAAAATTATTTTAAAAAAAATAAGTAGTATAAAATAAATAAATAAAATATATTTAGTCTTATATGTATTTTTTACATTCATATTATGCTTTCATCATTTTACACGTAAATAAGCTGATTGATTGATTGATTTCGTTATCTTGAGTACTTATCATTATACATTATAAGTAGCAGCTTTTTTCCTATTCATTACCTAACTTTTTATTATTTAACTCTGCATAATGCGATTTAATTTTTTTCGTTTTAGACTTTTAACATACAAAAGAAATATTACATATTTTGACTTTTTTTTTATTCTATTAGTTATTTTAATTGTTTATAGCTAATAAAAAGTATTCCCACCTCAACCAGTTGTAAGTCAAGGCGCACATGTGGAGTTTAAAGCTCCACAATTTTGTGACCAACTGGTTGATGTAATAACCGTCGTTAAACAGCAAACTCGATTTTTGGGTTTACGACTATCAATATTCAACTCGGTAGCCTTGTATTTTAAACCCAATCCAGAAGACAAGAAACTCTTGGACAAGTATTATGAGAAATGTTGCCTTCTCTGAGATTCGAACCAGGTTCACCTTATTGGAAGGCGAATGCTCTACCCCTGATCCACCACGGTTCGAACTGGTTGATTGTGCACAATGCCGCTTTTTCTTCCCTAACAATCTGGTAACCAACGATCTGAAATAGCTTCAAACCGTCACTGAGGTTCGAACTCCAGTCCTTCACAAAAACCTTCATTGCCTTTAACCACTGAGCCATCGCGACTCCTTATAGTTAATATCTATTTTTTTATAGTTAACTAAAGAACGATTTCAAATATTCGTACCTCAGTAGTCCGAGAGATAATGTAACAAAAAGAAATGGCACTTAATATATTTTTAATTACTAGTACGGAAAATGAGATAAAAATATCAAAACCTGTGTGATTCCCTGATAAAAATTGAAAGAACTTTTAGTATTCTTTTTCATACTCGTTTTGTTTCCCCCTGTATTCAAACAGGTTTCAGTGTTTCCGATCTCACTTTCCTCAGTAATGATTATGTAGATTTCGAAATAATTTTTTTTTACTCGCTTAAATATTAAGGAGTAGTGCTTACCGTGTATGAAGTGCCGTGTATTATGATTATGAAAATATGTATTTAAAAGGGTCTTTCTAAAAACAATTTCCGCATCAATGAATAACGTCTAATTTACCCATAAAATTTATTTCAAACTAAACTAAAACTTATATTTAATATAATAAGAAATTCATGCAGTTTTTTATTTTGTATTTTATTATTTTTATTTTATTTTTGATAATTTTTCTCAATATGAAATTCTGATAAATTATATCAGTTTTATTTATTTTTGCATGCGTGTAAAACTTCATTAAAATTGAATTAATAAGTCTAAGAGCTTAAGTTTTTTTTATTCAACTGCAAATTTGTTTTTAAAAGTGTTTTATTCTCCTGCAAATTTGTATCAAAATAAATATGCAATAAAATCCACTTTCTTTCGCAAATATTTTTTTTTTTTTCATTTGTCTGGTTCGAAAGAAAATTAATCTATATTATAAGCAAAACTTACTGTTCCTTGAAATTTCTCTTGTAAAAAATACAAACTAAAAAAAGTACTTTAATCAATGTGTCTTGGATCCAATTAATTTTTAAGGATTTAGCCCGATCCTAATTTTAATAGCCATGGGGAATGCATCGAAAGGATTTTAATCATTTGCTGATTTGTGAAAGACTAAAATTAAAAGCCAGCAACCACTTCGAGGCTTTTTACAGCGTTGTTCTAAGACATACATTACTTAAGCAATGTATTTTTCTTATCTCTTTTAAAGCTGATTATTTTTTTCCCCTTAGCTTATTTGCTTGTTATTTTTTTTTTAGAAAATAAAAGTGCTTAATCGAAAACTGATGTGTAGAAAGAAAAATCCTTTATGGGGGCGTTTTTTTTTTTTTCTCCTCTTACCCGAAAAAAAAGTTTTTCTTTGTAATTGATTGTTTTTCTATTGATTATTTTAATAATAGCTTCATTTGAAATTTGCAAAATTTTGAAATTCTTTTTTAGCAGGGAGCATATGCAAATTGCTAAGTTGCAAAACAAAGGAATCTAGAATCAGAAAAATCTGTCATATTTTGTTATCAAAGCGTGAATATCAAATGTAAAGCAAGATTAATAGATGCGTTTATTTATGAAAAATGCGAAAATGTTTTATTTGTTTTTTTGGGTTGATTATGAAAAGAACATATTGGAGTAATTCTCAAACACCAGTGTAATCATTTTTATGTGTTAAAATTTGGCTTTTTCTTATATCATTTAAGAATGATGCTCCTGGCTTTGTAAAAAAATAAAAGTAATACAAGGGCCGTGGTTGTTGTTGTTGTTGACGTATGTCTGTTTAGGCAGAGGTGTGTGATTGTGATTGTTTTCCAGTGGCGCCATCTATGGCCAAGAATTCGACTTCTGCCACACCATACGTCACACCCGTTTATAGGGCGAACCCATTCATACATCCATTCACTGATCCACAGATCGTAATTTTGACCTGAATCAGAGAACGATCGATCTCCAATCCAGTACCCCCAGAGGTATTGATTTGTTATGGGAACATGGAGGACTTTTGCGACTCGACAGATTTAACGTGCATCTGTCACTTTACTACACGGAAAGTCTTCGGACGGCGGGGTTCGAACCCTCGAGCTCTCGGACATGGGCCCAGTGCCCTACCGACCAGGCTCTACCGGCCCCACAAAGTATCATTAGAAACAACAAAATAACTAGTGACGCATTTTAAGAAATTAGACTTTTCTTGACAAAATCAGTTTAAAAAAAATGTCTATAGTTAATATTTTACTTATTCACAACCAAACAGTTGATGTGTTTCTCCTTTTTTACTAAAAGAATATAAAATGAACAATATCTTTTAATTATCTTTAGTGGAAGACACGTTATTTCTACTCTAAATTAAAGAAGAAAAATATTTTAAGAAATCTGCATAAAAAACTGAAATCTCTCTATAAAAAAAAGTTTAAACAGTTGCTGCTGTTTTGAGTGTTCAACTGAACGTTATTATATACTTTGCTATCGTATTGCTACCAATTTTCATTGACCACAAATTTGAGCTACAGAAAGGTAACCCTTTTCTTTTGGATACTGCAAAACACCTTCACGAAGTACTTATGAATGAAATAATCTTCATTATCAATCAAATACTCGTGCCACCATTTATGAAATGTAAAGGAATATAATATTAAAAAAGTTATTTATGTCAAATCAATGTATGTATTCCTTCAAAACAAATAATGTAGTTATAAGTTATTAAACGAAAATATTTTGTCGGTGAGCTTATGATGCATAGGAGCAACTCTAAAAATGAATGATGTGTATTAAAGGATTAAATAGCATAATTTCAATCATGAACAACATTGTGATTTTACACTAAAGAAACAAATTTTGAGGCTTCATGTCTAAACACTAAATTTTTAGTCAAAATAATAAGTAAGTTACCGTGTAAACTCATTTAAAAAATAAGAACGTTGTTTGACAAATAACTAAATTATATTTTCCTTGAAGTTTGCTGGAAAAAAAAAATAAGTATCCAAAAAATTGTAAAACTAACCTATGAGGAGGCTTGAAAAATAAATTAAATTTCCTACCTCCCCATCTTCAAATGCTGAACATTCTCTTTGACAAAACATTTTAGTTATTTCAGTCAGTCCTGAAGCTTTCTGGTATTTAATTAAACCATAAACAAGTGACTAAATCTCATTCTCTGGTCTTCCCTTTTTGGCTGAATTCTGTCGCTGTGTAAACCATTAGTTATGCTGCCAACTTACCCGTTCATTATTCTGCAAATTTCCTCTTTTTTTTTTATCTAAAATTTTTCACTTAAATTGTAGTTGTAAATTTTTTTTTCTCCATCATATCGTTATTTTAAACTCTAAGCATTCTTTTGAAGCCGAGCGTTAATTATTATGAGAATATGGAATCTGGCAAATGGCCAAAAAAGTTCTTCAATTTGAATTCCTCTTGTTCTTTCATCCGTGGAAATTCGTACAAAACTGAAAAGGAAAAAAAAAGTAATTTAATTCTTGACCGTAACTTTTATAAATCGAATTGAAAAACAAAAGAATTCTATTGTTGCCGGTACACTTTTTATTACAATACAGTTACAGAATTAATTATAGTTACAGTAATGCTGTCTAAATTTGAAAATAAGAAATTAATGAGTATTTTTAAGTTAGCTTTCCTATGAGTCGATAACGTTCAGTTGTTTGTGCTCCAATTTGCAACCTAAATTAATATATCACAATGGAAAAATTTAACTTCAGGAAATCCACCTAAATAATTAAATTAGTATATTTTTTGAAATTTTAATCCATTCCATTTTAATCTTGGTCGGTTATTTTGCAAATCGAACCTCGAGATAAACTTCTTAAATTCTCTTGTTAATATAAATTTAAAGATGTTAGTTCATATTGTTAAACCGGAGCAAGTAAAAATCGACAGATAATCGATTTGGGTTTTACCCTATGCTAAATTTCACTAAATCGCTACCATAGTTAATTAACTACGAAATTTCCTATTTCAGTTTTGTAGTAAATAGTTACTTGTATTTTCACTTTCGTAAAAGTAAAATGCTAGTTTTTAACTTGAAGGGGCACAAGACGCTTTCACGCTCGATCTGGAAAACTTAGTTTTGAGAATACCGCTTTCTGACGATGTTTCGAGTTGCTGAAGCTGAACTTTGAAAATATATGTGAGATTACCACCAAACTACATCTCAGGATGCATCAAATCTGGTGACAGAACAACCAGTCTTTTTTAAACTTTTCTCATTTCACATAATGAGACTAAAAACAATCATTACTGGAATTGAATTATTTTATGACATCGTTTCAACATAAAATAATCACTTGTTTTGCAAAATACCTAGATCACTTTCTGCCTGGCAGATGGTTTATTCAAAATACGGAGATTATGCTAATTAAAGCTTTCATTATGTCCAAGACTCAAGAATTTTTTCGTTCCAGAATCATTGCCTTACCGAACAAAAGACCACAACATGTTTCAGAAGAAGATTATTTTTAGAATGGCAAATTCTGCATTTTCTAGTAACATCAAGTGTGGTGTCATTTTCTGGACATTCGATCTGTAACGATTCAATACAAGTATTATGCAACTATGTAATATATATAGACATCCGGTGGCTGAGCGGTAACGCCTCGCCCTGTCGTGCCACAGGTCCCTGGTTCGATCCTCGGGCCGGGCAAGGTTGACTCAGCCTTTCATCCCTTCAGTAGGTCGATAAATGAGTACCAAGCATGCTTGGGAACTAAACACTGGGGGTTCCGCGTTCGGCTGACCACCTGACCGGAACATCTGCTCCTGCACCCCAGAGCCCAAGGTCAAGAAAACTGAGACGGGCACAGTAGGCCTTGGCCCTCTCTGAGTTGTCACGCCACTGAGTTTAGTTATATATATATATATATATATATATATATATATATATATATATATATATATATATATATATATATATATATATATATATATATATATATATATATAATATATATATATATATATATATATATATATATATATATATATAATCTACTTGTGCCTATTGTTTAAATTTATGATTTAGATATGCCCCGTCTACAATTATGTACAATTTTGTTTACACTCTTCACATCTTAATTTTTTTTTATCAAAAAGCTAAGGTATGGCGTATCATTCCTACGTAAATACTTTTCTATTATATTTCTCAAAGGACTTAAGTTTATTTTCTCCACTATAGTTTGATAAAGCAAAGAAGATAACCAGATGCAGGAAAATATCCCGAGACTATTATACTACCGGGATAGGGTAAAATATCGGTTTGGGACATCAGGCATTTCTCCATCATCCACCACGTGTCCGGATAATTCATCCTCATCTGAATCCGGTTGTCAAGGCGAAGAGAAACGGTGTCTGGCCTCTTTCCTAAGCCATACACAGACACTCTTAAATCCTGACTAATGGTCAAGATAGTCTCTACATTTGAGCGATGACCTCTTCTTCCTTTGCAGTAAAGGATAGAGCGGCAAAAGGGCAGTTAAAGAGTTAAAAGGGTCGTACATTACTTTATGATTGCTTAAGTCTCGTATACTTTTAACTTCCTTGGGGCGAAGGTTGTTTGTATATTTTTAAACCATGGCCAAGTGAAAATTTAACATTCCCTTAAAATAATAAACGGGTATTTATGCATTAAGATTACTTTGAACGGTCCTAAATACTTGAATACGCTTGCGATTTCACAGCCTTAATATTATGAAACTTAAGTCAGTAAATATCACTGGCATTTGTTTTAGACTTAGAATAAAAGATTCTAAAATTAAAAATTTCATTATTTTATTTTATTAAAAAAAGTTTTAAGCGATTTTAAGAAACCAAAATAGTTTACAAAAAATTGTTTGAAATTAAATTGAATAGTTTGATTGTTGAAAAGTAACAATTTCTTTTGCTTTAATATCAAAGATCAACCCCTTATCAAACTGGGTTGAAAACAATCCAGTAATTTTCTAATGAGTAATTAAGTCACGGTAACATTAGTAATTTTCTAGTGATCTGCACTTATTTTATATATTTTTTATTGAGTATTGAATGAGCAACTTTTTGCAACAACCATTTATTTTTAATCTTTGAAGGAAAAGTTCTGGAGTGAAAATGAATTTTTTATATACTATTTAATAAAAAAAATAATTAAAAAAACTGCTAAAGAAAGAGAGTTGTTTTCAATGAGTTAAATATAAGTAATTTTTGAATTATAAATGGGAAAACAAAAAAATTTTGAAATTAAGTCACTTAAGTTTGAGTTAAAAGTAAATTTTTGTTCTCACTTTTGCATCAAGTTTTAACTCGTTTGATTTCCAACTGAGATCGTTAAGTAATCTTCAATCCAGTTATTTTCTTAGAATAAATATCAAAAACTTTTTCTATCAAGCATTTATTTTAATTATCGCTTTTGTATTTTATAAAACTAAACTTTTCTAGGCATCATTTTATTCAGCTAATTTGGTGTCATATCATATATTTTTGGTATCATATCATAATCTTTCCTTAAATTAAATTTACTAATAATAGCATAATACAAAGAAACCTATCTTTCTACTAAAGATTTTAAGTATCTAAATTGCTACTAAAAATAAAAATTTTAGGCAATCTGCGATAAATATTATCTAAAAACGTTAAATAATTCTAAATTTAATTCATACTTTTTCAAACTTTACAATATGAAAACGTTTGAGTGCCTCAAAAATATCTCTGTAACTTAATTAAGGTAATTATGCGTGTGTTAATTAAGCAACAAAACTAAAAATTAACGCCAAACAAATGTTCGCAAAACTCTTTACCTCTACAGTGATCGTTGTTGAATAATTCCCGTGACATGTAAAAATGCCTTTTTAAAACGTATCAAGTAAAATGACTAATTCCATTCAAAAATTGAAAAAATAAAAAAATCTCCAACTTTTAGCGAATAACTTAGTTTTGCTATAAAAACAAAGTATGAAAAGTAACATTGATTCGTTTTCCAATTTTAATCCCAGTATCTATATTGTTCTAAAAACACTGCGAAAGTAAAATAAAAAATTCTTTTTTCTATTTGTTGAAATAGTCCCTCATTCATTCCATCTCCCCGCGGTTAAAGTGAATAATGTGGTCGCTATCAGTGACAGGTGACACAACCAGTGCTTTTATCGAAAAACGAAGTATAGGTAAAAGCGGCAAAAACCGATACCGTTAACATCTTGAGTTTTTCGATTGTATTATATTTCTAATTGACTTCTTACAGCTTCATATTCACTGTAAGACTGCCAGATAAATATAATTTACGCTTGTATATTTTCGTAAAGTTTTCAAAAACGGAAAGTAAGATCTAAGCGAGCTTTTTTATCTATGATCGAACGGCGAAGTTTAAAAAGGCGATAGATGGCGTTAGTGTTTTAAGGTTGTCATTCTGAACTGTCACGTCTAAATTTTAATAAAGGCTGAATGGAAACATTTAAGGACTAGCTGTTTTGGAAAAATATTCTGCATCTTATTGATTTTTGCGATACAGTTAAAGGGTATGAGAAACAAATCTTTGAAATGCAATATGCTTTGTTTCTCCGCCATATTTTACCACGCCAAGTTAATATTTTTGAGAAGGTTTATCTAAATAAATAAAACTATTTCTTTTTTATTTTAAGAAACATTTTATTCAAATATTATGTCAAACTAAATTTCTATTTCTTGGTGTTTTTCATTTCGCTTCATATTCACATAATTTGTTTCAATTTGTTAGATAAAAGACTCAATGCTTTTTATTAAATAAGCACACACATGAATTACGTGATTAATTACAAAGCTGTTCAACGCACTGTTCTTATTCTTTTAACACAATCATACCTATATAAGTAACATAATAACTCAGCTGTTTGACGTTATTAAGTAGAAACTAATTAAATGGAACCACTAAGACAGTTAAGGTTATTTTCAAATCGGAGAAGTATTTAGAAAAAATCTTTCTCATAAAAAATAAATATTCGAATTACCGGTTGTAAAAATTTCTTCAGCAATTCGAATGTTTCTTGTCCATAATACTTTAAACAGTGGTGCACTTTTTGACTTGAAACATAAAATGAAAGCTTTAAACTTGATATCTGCATTATGTTCTCCTCTGTGACCCATGGACAAAAAGTTTTTCAATAAAGAAATGTGTTACCTGAAACAGTAAACAATTTAACTCCAGTTATACTTGACTTATACTGTAAGTCACTAAAATAGTTTGTTTTTTTTGTTAAATTATATAGAGAAATAAAGATTATAAAGGGTAGTTAGCAGAGTGGAAAGAATAACAGAGGGAAGATCGACAGAATAACTAAATTTTAAATGTTTTTGCATTCCAAATAACTGCATTTTAGTCATACAAATATTTATACTTACCTATATTTCTTTTCAAACTTAATATTTAATGTAATGCTAAATTAAAAGTCAATAATCGGTCAATTAAAAGTCAATACCATGAATATGAGTACTGATAAGAAGAGTAACAGAGTAAGAAAAAGAAATTGCAAGTCAATTTACTTGGTCAGGTTCAGTTGAAAAGAAGAAAAGTTTATATGAAACTGAAAACTTAAATTGATCGATCTTATACAATTAAAAAAAGATCAAAGAAGCATAAAAACAATAAATTAATGGGGCAATATTAAAATGTTTTATTTTTATTCAAAAGTAATTTTAAAACTGTATATTAGATAAGCTGTGCTGTATATTATACATAACGAACTTTTCGAAACTAGATAAATTAAAATTATTTTCTGTTAACAGTTGATTTAATTGCAGTAAAGTAAAGGCGGCAAGGAAGCCAAGAACAGTGCAATTTTACTGTGTCTGATGCATTAAAAAAGTATTACCTAGGGGCATTATTTTTCTAGGTATCTACATTTACCAAAAACAAATAGTAAATTACGTGATTCGAATACTTAAGAAAGTTATTAGGAATTTCATTTCCGAAATTAAAATTACTTAAAGTAATGGATCACCAAAAGTGAAATAGTTATTTAACTAACCTTGCAGTGCCAATTTACGACGAATACCAACAATGATCAAAATCTCAATTATAACGAAAAGTTATGAACAAATAACAGTTTTCATAATTAACAGCAAACAAAACATGTATCCCGAGTAGATATGACAACAATTGTATAGTCCCGATGAACCGAAACTTTACATAAAAGCATATTTTTACCAAAAATAACGAAATTAATGGCAATCAAAATGCATATTCAAATTATTCGAAATAAGTGGGCGATGGGGTTGACGTTGGCATTACTCAAATTCGCCAAGGATGAAATAGAGACATTACAATTTGAAAAGATCACTCAAATTAATTTCTAAAGTTATTTTTATTTCACTTCTTGGAATGTCAAGTAAACAAGTTATGTATCAGTTAAATGAATTGTATATTTTTACGGTTTCTATGTATATTGCACAGTTTTCTGCTTTTTATTGTTATAACAGTAAAATTACTCAAAGTTTAAATACCAGTTAATGGTAATTACATTTTTCATTAGAATGTACAACCTTTTACAAAAAAAATATTCCAATTAATTGAATTCAATATGAGCTTGAGTAATAAACTCTGAATAAAGTTTCTGCAGTATGTTATTTTCGCAATGATCATCTCAACTTTATAAACACTAACGATAAATGATTTTTGAAAATCGTCATCATTTTATCTCTGACAAATACTTTTCCTCCCTCTTAAAAAACCATTTGACGATTTATAATAGCTTTAACGTGTTGACAAATGATTTTTCGCTCATTAGTTGCTTAAGAAATCCTACGATATTAACTTATTGGGAATTTATCGTACCCTTATAAAATTTTGAAGTTATCCTTGCCATATTTAAACTGAAATGTCCTAAAATTTACCGAAGAATTAATTTTAATAAAAGAGTATAATTTATTGATTAAAATTTACAAAAAAAAATTTTATTGATTCAATCTATATACAGTGTAGGGTTAGGCATGGAATAGCATTCTGGGTAATGATGTTAAAGTTTTAGTAAACACATAAAATTTTTTGTCAAAATTTTTAATGATCGTTTTACATAAATGTGGTTGTATTTCGTTAATAGTCCGCGTAATTTCTTTTTTTAAGATGTTGAACATTGGAATGAATCGAAAAGCAGTTGGCTAAAAATCTGCGCATTTTGATAAACTGTATATTATATATCATAGGGTTTTTGAAAGTAACTAATTAGGATTTGGTAAATTCATTAAGATTAATCCAATATATCGGTGAAAAAAAGATTATATTGACGATATATCGCAACTGTTACCCTAACTCTTTGGTAAATGAGTATCTATTTCCAAGATTCATGATTGCTAATATAGTTTAATCCTTCTATCATCAATAGAACTACATTGTTCTTTTACAAAACTGACCACCAATGTTGCTTTTAGTTTTTTGTTGGTGCAGGTTTGTTGTGAGCGATGGAGCTTAATAAATAAATACACAAATACTGTACTATATGTACCTTATATTACAGCATTTGTTCAAATATACATATAGTATAGTATATGTCCAAAGGTATACTTTATGTACCTTTACTTGTGCTTCATTCGTGTTCTTTTAATCATTAGTAGCACACTATCCTCATTTGAAAAAATGTAATCTAATTCCTCCAAGATAACCTATGCTCACAATATGAGAACTATTTCAATATTTACTAAATAACTAATAAATATTTCGAATATTTTTCGCTTCATTTTAATCATTGAAATGTATTCTTTTAAACCCAAATACCAATGTTACAAGTATTTTTAAGACTTTTTGAAAGTTATAAGTGTAACTTGAAAAAGCTATTTTAATAACTTTGAAGAGAAATATATTAAGCAAAATTTTTTTCTATTTGAGGAGGTCCCGTAAGAGCATAAGATCGGATGTATATATAGAACAGTATTTTATTTTAGCAAAGACAATTTTCAATGGGAAATGATCTTTTTAATATGCAGATTCCTAATGTTTCCGATTTAATTTGATTTTCTAAAAACTCACTTAGATATCTCAAGACCACTCTTTATCTAAGCATTTCATTTATCATCATTAAATGTTGAAATTTCTTTTCATTGCTTAATATTTAAATAAAAACATGTTCCTTATACAAAATTCCTGAAATGAATAATTGTCAAAAGCATACTTTATAGCTGGTAATCTATTTAACAATTAAAAAAAGTAGTAGAATTTTTTTATAAGAAACACAAAAAGAATAAAAAGAAATGAATTGAACACTATTCTACATCTTTTCAAACCAAAAAGGATAAAATATCATTCCCCCGTATTTAAAATACTTCCGGTTTTATACCGGAATTCAAAAACCATCCATGTCGTAGATATATTGAAAAGTGAATGCGACTTTATAATCTTTCAGCGATACCTTTTGAAACAAAGCGTTATCAATGCTAACATTTCTTGAAGCAAAAAACGTTTTATAACTGCGCTCTTGCATCTGATAAAGCACAGACGATAAAACAGGAGCAAAATTTATTCAAAACTAAATGATAAACGATCAGTTGAAGAAGCAGCAAAGGAGTAATTCGATTCTTGCTGCAGGGTATGAACGAGCGAACTGCACATTGCTATGAAGTTTTCACACCAATAGGAAAGCTTCAAGCGATTTTTTTTTCTCCTCACAATCGATTCCTGCTAAGAAATAAATGCACAAGTATTCTTCGACGTAACTGGAAAAGAAAAATGTTGCAAAGAAAGAAGAAATATTTTCGTATCGATTTTGGTTATTGCAACTGGCAACAGTAAACTCAGCCTTGCTGAGTATAGCTTTATAGTGACTCTATGTCCGCATAGTAATGCCTCTTAAGTGGAGGTGGATATAAAAAAAATAATAAAAAAACTGTTGGGCTGGCCTTTAAAAGAAGTAGGTTGTATATTTTTTTCCTTGGGGTAGAGTAAAATAAAAATGATATTTTGTTTAGCTTTTTCGAAAAACATGTATATTTTAAATGTTAGCACTACACCAAGTACAAACCAGCTTCTTAATATCATTTTGGGTTTATGCTTCTAGAGCATGTCATACTAGATTTTAGCAATGTTTACAAAGTTCATCTTAATTCTGAGAAATATTTAAATCTGAATATATTACCTCTGAACATATTATTATACAAGCCAAATTTGAATTAATTCAATTAAAGAAAACATTTGAAGAACTTTATAAAAGGAAGTGAAAGCACTTATGCTCCGGAGTTATAAGCAAGTTATGGTCTAAATTATGATATGTCTATGCATTCCACAGAGAATTATTAAAGAAAATCTATTTTTTCAGATAATGGCAATGTATTTTGCTCTAACATATGTAACGTTCCTCTGCGGCAATAAGATTTATTACTAGTTTTATAATTTCAATTGAATTAATGAAATCATTTTTGTACACGTTTGGTTGTCTATTTCTATAAAATGTTAGATTTTTAAAAAAAAGGTTGTTGAGTGTTAAAGAAGACAAAATACATCTTTCCTCAGCACTTAAAAGGAAAATCCATCGTATTTAGAGATGTATTAAATGCTTCATGAGAAGAAAATCTTTTAAATATTCCATAGGAAAATGTGCAGTATTTACCATAATAAATTTTTACTGAATACAAATATAATGAAAAATCGCCCTTTCTTGAAAGACACCACAAGCCGGATCTTTTAACTGGATTTTACGGATTTAACCGGAGAAAAACTATAAAACGTTCAGTCCCATGGCAAGATGTAGCAATTTCGGCATTCGAAAAATGCAAACAAGAGTTAGCTAATTCTGTTATCCTTAGTTACCAAGCACCAAATCAACAACTTTGATTTATGGTGGATGCATCTGATACCTCTATTGAAGCTGTTTTAAATACAGATACTCAGAGTGGACCAAAGCCCTCGGGTTTTTTTTTCTCCCATAAGCTCTCATTAACTGAAGAAAAAATATAATACATATGATCGGAGCAGTAATGGCTCAAGGGATAGAGCGTTCGCCTTTCAATGAGGTGAACTGGGTTCGAATTCCAGCGAAGGCTGATCGATACGAGTTCCGCATCCTGCTTGCACCGACCAAAGTGCTGACGTAAAATATTCTCTGTGCAAAAAGTCCTCTACGAAGGTAAATTTCTCCCAATATTTGATCCAGGTGTTTCCTTGTCTTCTGGATTGGGTTCAAAATTACAAGGCTACAGAATTGAACATTAGTAATTGTAAACCTAAAAACTTGGGTCGGCTGTTCAAAGACGGGTATGAAATAAAATGCATATGATCGCGAATCTCTAGCCATTTACACAGCTATCAAGCACTTCTGGCATAATCTCGAAGCTCAAAACTTCATAATTTATACTATTCATCGTCCCTTAATTTACGCATTTAAAAAGTACTCAGATTCATGCTCCCCATACCAGCTTCGACATTTAGATTTTTCTGCTCAATTCAACACTGATATTCAGAATGTGGCCGGTTCTGACAATGTAGTAGCTTTTACGCTTAAGATCTATTGGTCTTCCTTCTCTTAATTTCCTAAGCATCGCTGATGCCCAAAGAAGTAATAAGGAATTACAGAGACTACTCAGCAAAAGTAGATATTCTAATACAACCTTACAGCTGCAGCAGATGAAACTGTATAACCCACATCCAATATATTTGCAGTCACAGAGTTCGACTTTATGCGTCAAAATACTTCCAAAAGAGGATTTTTGCATCTCTTCACTATTTAACACATGTTGTATTCATGAAACTCGTCCTCTCACGTTTGAATGGCTATGTATAGCCAAAGATATTGTGTAATGAACTAGCTTATGTATCAGCTATCAGAAAAACAAAGTCAACCGCCACATTCATTCTCCTCTGAAATCTTTCCAACTACCATCTCAACGGTTCGACCATGTACATATAGATCTTGTTGGACTACTACCACCATCTTCAGTATGCGAACTTTAGTATGCTTCTTCTGATGTATGCTAGTACCTCTTAACTTGCATTGATTAGGCTCACATGATGGCCATAAGCAATCCCCATTCCGGACATTACAGCAGAAAACAGTAGCATGAGCTCTAGTCAACCAATGGTTTTCCTGATTTGGTGTACGTTCCATCATCACAACAGACCAAGGCCGTCATTTCGAGAGCAACCTGTTTCACCAATTGTTTCGAATAATTTGAACAACCAGAGTGCTTACCACACCCTACCATCCTTTAAGCAACGAACTTGTTAAGTGCTTCCACGGAGTCTTGAAGCAAGGTCTGAAGTGTCATTCTAATGTAAAATGAACTAAATCTCTTATACTTGTTCTCATCTGACTTAGATCTGCTTTAAAAGAAGACCCCGGTAAAGTAGCGTTGAGCTCGTCTAATACAACCCAGCAAAGTTCGAACATTCAACTCTAAATGTTGAATCTCATGAGTTTCTGCAAACCTGCACGTCAGACTTGAGACTGATTCCAACTTCTTCTCATACGAACATGACAGTGTTCGTCCACCCAACTCTTGGATCATGTTCTCGTGTTTTTGTGAGAAAAGACAGTGTGGTGGACCATACAAAGTCTCAGAGAGTTCAGAAAATATTTTTTGCATGGACTCCAGCAAAAACAACTCCAGCTGCACTATCTATCATTCCATCAGCAGATCCTCCAGAAATAGTTACAAGATCTGATCCCAAATACTTGTAGTATTTGTTGGAAGAGGAGTACTGCGGCGGTCGAGCGTAACTCCCATAGTTCGAAAACAGCTTCAACTTGCACTTGCCATGGACGTAGGTGATATTAATATTCTCTCACCGCAGCTCTCGACTCATGACAAATGTGCTCGATATCTCACGCTGAGTGATGATGCGTCAAATTTCGTTTTTTTCTTTTTCTTAACTAACTAAATATAATTTTATTAATCGATTGCTATGTAAATATTAAATGATTTCTTTTAAATGTTAAGCGGTATAAGTTATTTATTTTCATTAGTTATTAAAATTATAACAAATGCTAAACATTGTTTCTCTAGCATTTCTTACTAAGCGATGCCATCTTTGTTTCTCAAGTATTTCTGGCTAAACAGCGCCATCTATTCGAAAACATTGTAAATAATTGTTATACTTGGTGAGAAGGACCCTTCTGGTTTCCAAACCAAAATTAGCAAACCGTACATTTCTATTTCATCCGTATTTTTCTTTTTTCTTTATTTGGTTTTTCAAATCAAATATAATCATCACTGGCAAACTAAAATGAAGTTTAATTTATACTTGAACCTTTATGACTGATCCTGTTAAACCAATTATGTAAATTTATTATTGAAAATGCATTATTATTTAAAATTAAAACATGTTTAATGCTTATTTTTAAAAAGCCGATTTAAAAATAACATTTTTTTTAATAAGCTGATGCATTTAACTCTGTTAGTTCTTTATCCGAATAGCTTCCACAAGAAAAGGAAATAATAGAGTATAGCGTTTCGCTTTGCTATGAATAAAATTCCATCGCATAAACCTTTACCGAAGTATCTTACCATAAGAGCTATAGCTATAGAAACCAGTGTGTGTGTGTGTGTAAGGGCAGTTTTCCGTATGACTAGCCGGAAACCAATTATTGGGTGCCATCGGGCGTAAAATGGTTCTCTTGAACATTTTAGCCCACGTGACGAATTGTCTGCAAATTCACGTTTGTGTCGACATTGCCGACTACTTGTAGAATCTACATCAAAGGGATAAAAAAGAAAGTTTGGGGATTGGCTCTTTTGATACTATTTTCATAGTGAATCACACATAGATTTAAAGGAATGTTTCTCTTGTGTTTCAAACTTTTATCTGATGTTTCCGATTGCCTTGGAAAAAATTGAGGGGTATTTTGTAGTATTATTCTTAATCGATAATGAATCGATTAAGCAAGATGATTATAAATTATTTCTTATATGTTGGATGGCAACAGTCTGGATGAAAAATAGAGCAGCTATGGTGAATAAATATTTGCTAACCTTCTGAATAAGTCTGTCTTGTATTAAGGCGATAAAACAACACTTCAACATAAAATGTTGCTTTCTTTTTAATAACAATAAATTGCGGAAAGAAATTACGGAGATAGTGAAAAAATAATTATTTTTGTTGGTTTTTTAAGGAAAGGATTTTCAGTTTTATTTATTTTTTGGCTTTTCCAAATGTTGATCATTTCTTAATTGCGTAATTTCTAAATAATATTTACTTGAGAACATATTTTTTTGGTACAATTTTACTTTTTACGCACCTAAGAATCATTCAAGAAAATTGTGTATAAAAGCATAGCATTATTATGTGAAATAGACTGATTAAAATTCTATTCGTTGTTTACGAACATTTGAGTTTTTCAGTTGAAAACAAATCATGTTTTTTGTTTCCTTTTTGTTATAAAAATCAACCGTTTAGGGAAATGTTTTCTATAATTTGGAAGTGTTTTTTTTTAAATTCTATTTCTATTAATAACGCAATTATGAACGGCAACAAAATAGTTTTATTGTAGGTTTTATAAACATATGCTTCTTCTGATGAAAGAAAATATGGGCTGTAGCAAGCGTAATATAATTTTTCCGTTACTTTGTAAGACTGTTCAATTTATTATTATTATTATTTACTAAATAATATCTCGATCATCTCGATTACATTTGGTGATCTTTCAGCAAAATTCTTGATAATATTTTTTAGTATTCACTTCATATTTAACAAGCAGAGTTTAATTATTTAGCAGCATTTTAACTTTTATCTTAATATAACTATTGTACTTTTTTAATTTAATTTATCAAATGATATTGTATACTGATTCGTGCTATAGTACGTTAAAGAATGAAAAAAGAAAATGATTAACAATGAATCAACAGATCATTTTTTAAATCATAGCAAATAAGTAAATCAGTCTACAAATATGAAAATTTTTAACATTCTTATAAAACCTAAAATAAAGAAAATTTATGACAATGCAATTTGCAGCAGGTAACTATATGATGTGACACCAAACAATTGGGTACCTGTAAGCAACGTCACTCGTGGGTATCGAACCTGATTGGCTGCTGAATAATGACATTTCTTATGCCAGGAATCTCATCTAAAAATTGATTGAGCAGGATAATATGCCAAAACTACTCAGTAGAAAAAAATCCCGAAATGTTTCTGAATATATGGTGCCGCTACGGTGCATGTAGTTTTCAAAAACGCTTTTAAATATTAGTAAGCTCTTTCTGCTGGATTCAAAAACATTTCGCAGTACTTCAGAAATATTTCGAATCATTCTTTGCAATTTCGGAATTATTATTTTTTTTTTTAAATATGTAACGTTTCCTATTGTATCGGAAACCTCTTGTGGAGCTTCGCTACCAACAATGAGAACCGTCATCTATCTGAAGGTACCTCAAGAGAAAAGTAGATTTAACATGTGTTATATACTATTGAATTGAAATTTAATAGTTGTAGTGGTAGCTATTCTCGGAAACTCAATCGGCGTCAATGTTTCCTACATAGATATATGGAGCCACTACGGTACATGTAGTTTTCAAAAACGTTTCTGAATATTTCGGAAACTTCTTTTTGTTATATTCAGAAACATGTCGCTGTACTTCCGAAATATTTTGAATCATTCTTTGCAAATTTCGGAATTATTATTTTTTTTTTTTTTTTTGAAAATTTGAAGCGTTTCCTACAGTTTCGGAAACTTCTTATGGGACTTGACTACCAACAATGTCAACCGTTATCTCGCTATAGGTAATTCAAGAAAAGAATAGATTTAACATGTGTTATATACTATTGAATTGAAATTTAATAGTTGTAGTGGTAGCCGTTTAGTCGGAATTCATTTATATTTATCTTTTGGATTAAAATGAAAGTCTCCCACTTTTTTTTAAATCTTATAAAGCAGGTATCCCTTTTTTCAATAAAGATGACACTTTCTTAGTTTAAATTATTCTGGACACTTAGACACTTTCTTAGTCTAATTTTTTTAGTTTAAATTACAAAAAAAAATGTTCAGAAAAAATTATTCTTATTTAATTTGACGTTTTAAAATTTGAAAAATAAAATTTTACTAAATCTTATTTGTGAGCTTATTTCCTTATAAAACAAAAAAGTATTTTTTTGTAAATTATAGTATTCAATATTCTAAATGTCAGTAAAAATAGCACTGTTGTGTTCTTTCTTAAAGTTTTATCCAATTACGCGTTAATGAATGCAATATTTTGATGAGATGTTTGGAAGGAAAATTTTCCTTTTTTCCTTATTAGTTAAAAATCTATTACTTTTTTAAAAAAATCCTTAAAAGACGTTATGATTGCGTTCATCAGAAAAATATGAATTACATCTTACTAATTAAAAAGAAAAAAAGGCCTAGATCTCATATTGGACTTACTTCATATTTTTTTGAAAGAATAAAATTGGATTTTTTCCTCCCGATAACATGATTTTATGAAACATAAATTAAGTATAAAATATTAAGACTTTCTCAATTATTTAAAATATAAAAAGTATTTTCTAAAATTTCCGTAAAATTATTCAAAAGCTTTTGAAGGGTAGTGGTAAGCCAATTTTCGATATTTTTACCTTTTTAATAAATCACTATTCTCATTCGAAATTAATTTCTAAAGAAAATATTCTACGAAACTGTTTTAATATGCTACTGATGGGTATTTGAAATGTTTCATTTAAAATTGAGTGGTATCTAAAACAAGAAACTACTCTCAACACTTAATCATAAAATTGCTGCCATTTCTGCTTAGTTTTTCTCTTTCGTAGCTTATTTCTTCTTTTCTCAAAATATGGCCTGCAGTTTATATATATATATGTGTGTCGTTGAAAAACACTAAAAACGATTTTTTTTGTTCTCTTGCATGACATTTTTTTATTGGATCATAGATATTTTCACGTCACTGATTTTAAATCTGTAATCGGTTTCTGTCTCCAAATTACAGTCTCTCTATAAATAACATTTTTAGTCTATTTTTTATCGATATGTACAAGTTTAAAAACATTATATATAACAGGGGATCGTATAAATGTTGCGACACACTTCCAGGAGAGTTAGGGCACATCATCATTAATAAAATTGCGTCATCATAATGCCCGGAAATGTATTCATACGCCTCTAGGGAAACCTTGCCATTACGAACTATTTTTTCCTGGGCTTCTGAACAGGTTATGAATTGGTTCCCATTGGTTCATTCCTGATGATGTGCTGTAACTCTTCTAGAAGTTTGTCTCAACATTAAACGATAACTTATAATCTGTACCGTTTTTAAACTTTTACATTTCGTCAAAAAAAGAAACTAGCAATGTCCTTTAAAAAAATTTTAACTTTAGGAGCAAAACTAATTTCAGATTTACAATCCCCACATCCGATATTAGGTAAGAACAAGTATTGGTAGAAACACAACAAGAAATTTGTTCCCCACTGTTATTGAAAAATCCGACTTTTTGCAATTCATCACAGTTATTTTGCAAATGCTTTAAGCTGATAAGAAAAATCACCAGTTATCTCTAATCAGTGTGGCAAATTTGATGCTTAATAAAATGAATCCAGGTTAAATAGAGAATATGTCATCTAATTGCTGAGCTATTTTGATTTATTTGAAGTCATTTTTTTCATTGTGCCCACTGTAGAGAAGACTTATTGCAATAGGCTGAATAAAATAAAGGCTTTTACTACAAGGAATCCATAGAAAAAAGGAATCAATTGAAAATAAATTAATCCCGACTTTTTATTAGAAAATCCAGTGGAGGATAAGACTTATTGCAATCAGTCTGCTAAAATTCTGACTGATCAGGAATTTTTTTACAAATTTTCTAATTAGATTATAAACATGTGAACTAATGGTATTAAACCTGAAAAATACCGCGCTGAGCAGAAACTGAAGGAAAATAACTGAAAATCACATCATAATTTTTATAATCTTTCAATTAATAAAATTCCCATAGCAATATTTTTTGAAATTTCATACATCAGCTGCAATCACTTGGCGTAATGTGATACGTTGTGTAGTAATTATCAATTATTTTCTTTGATTTATGTGTTTTACACAGAGCAATATGCAGATAGGTTTTTTATGAAAAGAAGGAAAGAAAATAGAAATAAAAAAATAATAAACAAAAACTGAAACTATTTTTAAAAAAATTTTTTGCCGATGCATTGAAAAATGCCTAAATGATTCGAATGATATGAAATTCCTTCCTACCTCAAACAAAATAAAATTTCCGTTTTATTTAAATGCAAAATAGAAGATAATGTTCAATATCTCCCTACAACTATATAACTCTTTCCACAAACTGAAAGAATAAAAATTATTCTTTGATTAAAAAGCTTTATTTATATGGAGATGGTCCCCAAAAATCTAGAATCGTCTGCTTTAGGAGTTGCGATAGCAATGTAAGCCCATGGCCATTTTGTTTGGCTTTGAGCTTAAGTCTTAGATTGAGCCAGTGTGCAGGAAGCGGATTACAGAACGTCCAATTCTATTCGAACGAGACCAATACTATTCTAGAACTGTTTCTTGAATATAACTACAATGCTTCGAAAGAATAGGCCTCCAGTAGTGGCTTATTAGTGCAAAGTAGAAATCTTAAAGCAATTGAGAAATATTTCAAGAGTATTTCTAGAAAATGTACTTTTCTATTTGTCATGAAAAGATATTTGTCTAACCGTTTCTAATTCTAACGGGCGCATACTCATTGAACAAAAAAAAATCACGTGATATGACCATTTATAAACAAAGAAGATCCAGAAATCTGGTTGTCATTAGCATAAAATTAAAAGTTATTATAAACCTGTATACTATAAATTTATCATTCCTTCTTAATATTATCGTCTGCTATTATTACCTTTTTAATAATAATCATAACCAAAAAGGTTAAAGCTGAAATGTAATCGCATGATGCTACCTGATTACTTGTCATTCATTTTACGATTAACATATTTAGCAACCGTACACAATTAGAAAAATAGAAATAAGATATATACACTTTGTTTATAAATTTTATGTAAAACTGCGCACAGTCAACCTTGACAACTAAATAATCTAAAATAAAAAATAAGTATAATATCAAATTACTATAAATTTACTTTCCACGCTACTATTAATTAATCGCTTAGTTAAAAAATTTTGATAAGAATTCAAAGCAAACGAAATTGTATGAAAACTAAAAAAAAAAAGAATGTGAATGAAGTTGCCATGATAACTGAGCAAACGAGAATGTCATTTTGGGAAATATGTGTATAATAATTACATATCAATCTCTTAAATTTACTGAATAACAATAATATATATATATATATATATATATATATATATATATATATATATAACAGCTTAAATATTGTGAAAATATGGAGAAAAAAATAAAAAATAATGACAAGAGGAGAAAATCACTAAAAATATTTTTCAGAAGTATTTTAAAAAATATTATTTTTGATATCTAAAAAATAAAAAATTTTAAAAATCCGGGAAACAAAGCAAAGAAAAGATATAATCTCTTCATCAGTCCACACGATTATATCCGCAAAAAGGAGTACTGACGTCTTCAACTGTCGCCTTTTTTGCGGATATAATCGTGTGGGCTGATGAAGAGATTTGTCTCTTTTTTTTTTTTTTTTTTTTTTTTTTTTTGATATCAAAAATTATGTTTTTTTAAATACTTTTGAAAAATATTTTTAATAATTTTCTTCTGTTGTCATTATTTTTTTTCTCCATATTTTCTCAATATTTTAGCTTATTTTATTATATATATATAAACTGCTGTTTGTAGAAAATGCAACACCATGAAGGAATCATCAGAATCAAATGAAATTCGCAGCAAATGTCAATTATAGGATATTATGCAAATTAATAAAGTTTCAGAGCCATCGCGCGTGCGTGGCGCGCGCAGCGCCCTCTGAATTGATGCTGAAAGCGTATAAATAAAGTGCTGTAGCGGGACGTTGAAAATAGTCTATGATTATTTGTTAGTGGCAAACGTTTAGTGAGACCTGAGTATGCCTCCACGACGGAAGAATAAGAAATTCAAGCAACTTACGGAGTTTGAACGAGGGAGGATAATCGGCCTTCGAGAAGGAGGATTTTCCTATCGCGCAATAGCAGCTCGTATGCAGCGGAACAGTTCCACAGTGATGCGAGTTTGGAAGCAGTGGACCGACGAGCACCGAACAACTCGAAAAACAGGCACTGGACGACAGAAGGTGACGTCAGAGCGCGATGATCGACACCTGCTCCGCATGGCGGTGAATGATCGCACAGCTTCCTCCAGGCAGCTGGCAGCATATTGGTCTACTGCTACAGGTGTACAATTGTCGGCTTCGTCAATTCGTCGTCGTCTGCTGCACCGTGGATTGCGTGCAAGGGTGCCATTATACAGGATTCCCCTCACGGCGGATCATCGACGGCTGCGTCGGCAGTGGGCTCTTGAGCACAGAGACTGGCGAGCTGATTGGCACCAAGTTGTCTTTTCAGATGAATCACGCTTCAATTTGTGGACCCATGATGGCCGTGTTCGTGTTAGACGTTATGCCGGTCAACGCTGCCTTCCTGAGTGTATTATTGAACGACATAGTGGTCGAACACCCGGAGTTATGGTCTGGGGTGCGATTTCGTATCATGGACGATCCAATTTGATACGAATTGAGGGTAATCTCAATAGCAACAGATACGTCCGTGAAGTGCTACAGCCCGAAGTCGTTCCTTTCCTTCAAGGCATCCCTGGAGCTATCTTTCAGCAGGATAATGCACGCCCACATGTTGCGCGGACTGTTAGAGACTTCTGTTCAGCACAACGCATGCAACTTCTTCCTTGGCCTGCTTATTCGCCGGATATGTCGCCTATTGAGCACGTGTGGGATATGGTTGGTCGGCGTCTCACTCGTGATCCGCGTCCTGCAGTTTCCAAAGACGAACTTTGGTTGCGCATACAAGCGATATGGAATTCTCTTCCTCAAGCAGATATTCAACATCTGTTTGACTCCATGCCACGTCGTATAGCAGCACTTATTGCAGCGCGTGGTGGCTGCACCAAATACTGATTTCGGACGCTTAATTTGTTTCTTTTGTTTTGAAAATTTCATCATTTATTTGTATCAGTACAAGTCGTTTCTGCATTAAATTTCATTTGATTCTGATGATTCTTTCATGGTGTTGCATTTTCTACAAACAGCAGTTTATATATATATCTGCGAAACGTAATAAAATTGAATTTTTATGATCATTAATGAAAATGGTGGTAAAAATCTAAAAAGTTATAGGAACAGAATAAAAGCATTTTAAATTTAATGAAAATATGAGACCAACTCAGTGTAGATTTACAAGTATTTTATGGAAACAAAGCTAAATAGTTTTCATATAAAGTGTTTTCTATTTAAGAAACAAATAGTTTAAGAGTTTATATATATATGAGTATAAAAACTAATATGGGTAAACAACTTTAACTTCTTTTTATTTCTAATGTGATAAAATTATTCTAAGAACATTCTAAGAAAGAAAATATTCTAAAAAGGAAAAATGAAAGTAGATATTTATCGACCAAACTAGAGAAAATACTTAAAAGACGGGAAATGTTTTTCTAACTTGGTACACTTGTAATTTAATCGTAAAGGAATTTCAATAAAAAACACTTATTTTTGGAAATAAAAAAAACTGCATTACAGAAATTGCATTTTTGATTAGATATATCGTAAAAGCAATGTCAAATATTTATAAAAGTTTATCGTAAACTTGAATAAATTGCGTTAGTGGAGGAGCATTCATTAAAATTAAGGGTTTTAAAAATTATTTAAAAAGATGAAAATTTTTTCGAACTATTTCAGTTTTATTGTTCAGAAAGGAAAAAGAAAAAAAAATTATTTTTAGAATATATCTAACTATATATTAAAAAAATTATGCTTAAAGCTTTAAACATTCAAAATTTAACATGCTTAAAATTTAAACCTATTTAGTTAATTTTCGTATTTATAAACATTTAGGATGCATATCCGAATAAATAATATTCATGAAGGAATTGAGCCAACATTTCTCAAAAAGTAAAATTTTTTATCAAACTATTCTTCAATGTTGTTTTCAGATAGATATATTACACACATCTCAAATACCCACTAGATCACAACACACTGAAACTTCTTATTGCTTACGTGGATATTGTGGTGTTTTTCACAAAAAACGTTTTATTCAACAATTTGAAAACGTGGCTTATGATTATATAGCCCGAAACCACTTATATACTCGTAATTATTAACTTGATCACAATACTCGTAATTATTATTAGGAACTTGATTGTACCTAATAGAAAAATAAGAAAACTGGCGTCTTTCAAAAAGTTTATTTTTCATTTCAGAAATTTCGTTTCGTTTAAAAAAAATTTAATTGAATTTTTGAAAATTGTTATTATGTGAGAAAATAAAATTATTCGAAATTGGACTGCGAAAGATTATATAAACGTATAAATTATTCTACAAAATGTTATCATCTTTATCTATCCTTATCAAAAGTTTATTATAATATCTATCTAAAATTTTACTTGGTGTAGTTAAAAAAAAAATTTTTACACCCCGACATGCAAATAGCGCTCTGTGAAAATTTCCGATATATAGTCGGCATCATTTTTGGTGTTGATGTAAATTAAAAACATTTTCAGAGTGTGTTTCGCTTACTTTTTCACTGCTAGAGTTTTATTTATTTAATTTCGTTTGTTTGTACTGACAACGCATTAGAATCAATTTAAAGGTTTCATTGCAAAAACATTTCGTTTTAAAAAACAAGTACTATATCTTTAGTAATATATTCTCATTAATTCTTTCAAACAATTACTATTTTGTCAATTTTCTAAAATTTTTTGCTCGAAAAATTAAAAATATTTTTAGTTTACCTCAAAACCAAAAAATGGTGGCAACTATACACCACGATTTTTTACAGAGCACCAAAGCAGATAAAGTTTATGAGGGAAGTTTTAATATTTTCTAAAATATTTAGAATTACGAAGAAAGTAGGCAAAATATCGAACTTTCTCATTGCATAAAATGTTGGTTCACAATAAAATTTGTTTTGTAAAGTAAATACCATATTCTTTTTCTACAAAACTTTTATTTTGCTTCATTACATGCTTTAATACATTTCTTTTTCACATGACAACTCATATTATTGCTAAACGGTAAAATTATTGGATCTGTTGCACTTTGAAATGTTCATAACATTATAAGGCTGCAAGTATTTATATATCGTGAAAATGAACTAAATTTCTTTTTCTGTCTGCAATTATTGGATTGGTAATGAAATTAATTGATATTGCGATTGTGTTTTTTTACCTAAATAACAAAAACACTTTCAACTAAATCCTTTTTCCAGGGCAAGCTTTTTTTTTTTAATAATTAATAAGCATTCTTGCCCATGTAATAAAAAATGAAAGTAAAATAACTAATATTCTTGAATAGTTTTGTAGAAATAATAAATAAACTACTTGATGTAAACTCAATGTGATGAATGAAAACTGGAATGAAAGTTGAATTTAAATTATACATGACATATTCGTTACTAAATTATTTTTTATTTGGGATTTATCCTCCCCTACTTGCTTCGTTCAACATTTCCTGCGATCACAATTTTTATTTGACAGACGAAATATTATTTATTTTTAAATTGTATATGTACAGATTTGGTTCCTGATTCGATTTTATTTGGTTTAATCTACTGTAGTTTACTAATTATTTACAAAGGCAACGTAGAAAAACGATTTTCTAACATACAACAATTTCAAACGGTTCTAAACATACGGCGAGTCAATGACAATAATGAAAGTATAATTATTTCAGAAGAAATGCCCTTTCAGGAGAAAAATATACCTGTTAGAAATGTATAACAAAAAGTCATATTCCAGTAGAAGAAAACTGTAAGAGGGCCGGGATAGCCTGATTGGTAGGGCACTGGGCCCATGTCCGAGAGCTCGAGGGTTCGAACCCCGCCGTCCGAAGACTTTCCGTGTAGTAAAGTGACAGATGCACTTTAAATCTGTCGAGTCGCAAAAGTCCTCCATGTTCCCATAACAAATCAATACCTCTGGGGGTACTGGATTGGAGATCGATCGTTCTCTGATTCAGGTCAAAATTACGATCTGTGGATGTATGTATGAATCGGTCCGCCCTATGAAACGGGCTATGACGTGTGTGTGGCTGAAGACGAATTCTGGGCCGTAGGATGGCGCCACTGAAAAAAACAAGAAACGCACACTCTGCCTTAAATTTGCTCGGTTTTACCAAACAGGCTTGCCCGTGTGGCAAATGGCATTAGAAACAACAACAGAAAACTATTAACCATTTTGAATGGATAGTAATTATTAGATAACAATAATAATTAGAATATTGTATTAATGACTTATTTTATATTTTTCTTCATTTTTAATAACTTAACATTAATGATTCGTAGTTTTGGCCGGAATTTTTTGAGTTCGGACCACTGCGCACCCTATTTCAGAAAACTTTAAAGCATTTTCAGTTATAATGGAGCAGTGGAAAGGAGCGCAATATGCTTATGAAGTAAAAGCATTTTACAAAAACGGTTACCGTGGAGATGCTGCAATAGATAATAGTTGATGTAAGCAGAAGACTTGTCATATCTGTTACGAAAGGATGCTAAGCAATTTTATTTCTGAAAAATAAGGATTTTTCCTTTAGTTTTCAAGTTTGAAAAAAAAAATGTGTTTACTGCGTAATTTTGTGTTATTAAAGCTAACCATTCGCTCTTAATGACACTTTTAAAATACCTGATTTTCTGCCACATCTTTTAGTTCGTGCCACGAGTGAGCTTTTTAATTATGTAATGATAACACCTTGGGAGAGTGAAAATTTCTGGCACAAACATCTCAGAAAACTTAATACCAGTAATTTTTGTAGGTCATATAACTCACTTAAATCTTATACCGAGTAATTCAGTTGTTATTTAGGTAGTACAATTTAGGTATTCGCTATTGAATCATAAAATTTTATTTTGAGCTTGATTATTTACTTCTTTTTTCAGGCAACAAACAAATTTTTTCAAAAAAATCCCATCGAATTCAATTTACAGCATATTCACAGACTTTCGTATTGGACATTCCGATTTTCCTCAAAATGATTCTTCATTCATAAATTTAAAAAAAAAAAAAGAAGAAAAAGGTAGATGTACGTATCGGTTTAGAAACAATTCACTTCGACCCCCAGAAATTTAGCCTTCGGACATTTTGCCTTTAATGAAAATGAATATCTTTTAACCCACTGACGGCTTAGCAAATGGGCAGAATTGGAAGAATTATTCTCCCTATTTCCTTATGTAACAGCATGGAAAAACCGGTTTTGCTAAGTAGAGAAAACTGCAGGTTAAAATACGGCTTTTTACGTACAGAGTCGTCAATGGGTTAAAAAAAACATTTAAACATAGCCTCAAAAATTAAAATTTCCGAGGTTGAAAAGCTCGAGGGCATATGTTAGATGCTAACTATTTAACATAAATATCCCACTTCCCGCTATTTGTGCTTTAATTTAATATTTTGTAATCAGGTAATGTAGTTACGGGAATGTTTTAAAATCATTTTTGCAAAATATCAGTAATATTATTATAGTTAATTAATTATTTGGGTTTTATTTTGCATGTTTTTGAACTTTTGTTTTGTTTTGTATTTTTGTGTTTTTTGCTTGATTTTTTTTCTTAGTTTCGAATCGGTTTCTTTTTTTCTTTTTTGGTGCTTCTCACACTATTGTTTTGATCAATTTTGCTATGGCTGTATTAATACAATGTTAGAAAGTACTATTTTGCGAATATAATCGTATGAGCTGACAACAAGATTATATCTTTTTGTTGTCGTGTTTTCTGCCTTTTTATACTGATAATATTGTTTTTGTTTTTTTTGTGGAAATATATAAATGTATGTGCATTGATAAAACTCCGATTTCAGAACTTAAAAAGAAGAAAGGAAAAAAATACATAAAGAAAACAATATATAAGAAAACAATATTTAACGTGAACTCGATATTTCTCGTGTATCTTCAGATTCGTAGCATTCGTTTTTCTTCTTAGAATCAAAGAAACCGAATGAAATATCATCATCAAGCAAAAGCAGACACAGCAACAAAAAAAATCTCTTTTTTTTTTCCGCAAAAAGAGTAATGTGAAAATGCGGGTTCCGAAACAGTTTTTGGGTTGAGTGATTTTCAAGAAAAGCTCATCAGGCTACGTTATAGAGGGGCGAATGGCTACTAATCATTTTAGAAGTCAGCTGCGTTTGACATTTTTTCCCGCCATTTTGTCTCGTGAGGTTTTCTGCTAGAAAATCAGAACGGCAGGCTGTTATTACTGCAACTTTTCATTAGCTAAAGTGGCAAAGAACTTAAAGTTTTCTTTATAGTTCTGCCTTGATTACTTTATATCTTTATTGAGACTGTTTGACTGCCAAAAATAAAAATAAAAATGATACTTTTGATTGTTCTAAAAGGATATTGTGAATCCGAATTTATCGCTGTATTTTGCAGTTAGTCCTGCTACTGAAATAATTTAGAATAGTTTATATAACAGTAACTTATAAATGTCTTGTCATTAATAGGCATTTTATACTTCCTAACCTATTAATATTGTTTAACTCTTAAATTAGAATTTAATCTTCTAATCCTTATAATTTTATTTATCCATAATATGTTGGCGTTCATAATTATCCGTTGCGAATCCAAAGGTTAGTCCTTCTACAGACATAATTTAGAATAGTCAATATAACAGTAACTTATAAATGTCTTGTCATTAATAGGCATTTCATATTTCCTAGCCTATGAATATTGTTTAACACTTAAATTAGAATTTAATTTTCTAATCCCTTTTATTTTTTAAACATAAATGTTGGCGTTCATAATTATCCGTTGCGATTCCGAATTATATGGTGAATCCAAATTTATCGCAATATTTTGTGGTTAGTCCTGCTGCTGATATAATTTAGAACAGTTAATATAACAGTTACTTATAAATGTCTTGCCATTAATAGGCATTTCATACCTACAAGTTTTTAAATTATCAAAATGAAAATAAATTGTGAGAAGATGACTTAGAATTACGCAATGGAGAAGTTCCAATAATTTGTTTGCATTTTGATATTTTTAATTTTTTTTTGAACAATTGACATTTCATGGCTTACTCTAAGTTTGGCTGAACTCACTTTCTTTTTCTTTTAAATTTTAAACTTGTAATGGAGATGAAAGCGAATTTGCGATGAAAAATTTCTCCCTTAAATTGGTACCCTCTTAAGCGCGAAATACTAAATGAAAATACGAATATAATTTTAACAAAACCTATAAAATTCAACTTTTTTTAAGAATTTGACTTTTTTTTTCAATAAAATTTACTGAATTTGTACCGTAACTCTTATTAAGTTAAATCAATGTTATTCAAATTATTTCCCCATCACAGCTAAAGACTTTTAAAAAATGTTTATCGCGAGAAATAAATCAGGCTATTCCCTTAAACTGGAATTTGAAAATCGGCCATGCTTGGAAAAAAAACTTTTAGGTCTCTTTCGATAAACATGGGTCTCTCGACCTCAAATATACTTTAGTGACTTCTCATCTCTTATTAATTTATTTTTTTCATCAGACTTATTTTAGAACATCGTTTTGATTTTCTATATTAAATTATATAGTGTCATTCAACTTAAACATGATTTATAGAAATTTAAGCATACCTACACGAAAACCACTATGGATATTGCACATGAATGAATCATAAACGTTCCTTCACAGAACGAATTTTATTACGTATAATAAATCTTGCTTTTTGTATTCTTTGGTGATTAAAAACAGGACATCAATTAACGATCACAAACTTATAACACCAATACTGGATAAAAACAAAAAGGTGAATCAAATCAAATATTTTATATTCAACAGTTTAATCTTACACCTTTAGCATTGTCAATACATGGTGTTCCGCAATGAGCACCCGTAATGTGTATTTTTTAAATCATTTTAAAAATCAAGTAAAAAAAAATAATGCATTTCACAAAAAGGTCACAAAATAATATTTAAGAGAGAAAAATCAAAAACATTTTTAATCTCTGACCAATTTCGTGCGTCGTGACCAAAAGCAAAGCAGGGATTAAAATCATCTCAAATCAGTTTATTTGATAATGAAGTTTAAAGACGATTTTTCGAGAAAAGTGAATGCCTTCAAGTCTCACTAAACAAATAATGAAGCTTTTGATTGTTTTGAACCCGCCTGTGTTCTCTTTCCTGGCTCAATAATAATTGAAAGCATTCTTATTTTTTTCCCTTACAGTATTAATTTATGCCTCCCATCTAATATACATTTTTTTTAATATTTTTTTATAAAACTACTGAAAATGTATATTAAGGGCAGTCATAACGGAGCACCCTGTATTTACTAAGAATATAGCTCTAAGCTTACTATACTTACTAATAAATTCGCATATTGACCGCATTTCGCATTTTTTATTACCATTGAAAATTACTATCTAGCTTTAAGCACTTTTCCAAATATTCATAAATGGTTGTCAGAAATATAAAATGCTTAATTAATCTAATTTTAACTTTCAATTTTTAAAATGGAGTAGAATCTTTGTGATATTGGTGTGAAAAAGAATATCTATGAAAGATTTTAACAACAAAATGATTGAAAAGAAACATACTTGAAGCTGAATTGTTTACGACGATGAAAGCTGATTCTAAGTAAAAACGAATTTTCAGCGTAGTCTGGAACTGTTTTTCTACAGCTTGGCCTATTTTCGCTGTGTAATAATTCTCGGGGAGGACCGCGTTTCCATTTTGTTGACTTGTCAAAACTTAAAATAATCTTCAAAATTCCACAGATGGTGATCCAATCGTCATTGTTGTGAAAAACGGGCATAAACCGTTCTTCATAGATGTTAATATGGAGAAAAGTTTGTGTTTCTAACAATAATAATAAAGCTAAAAAAATTATAAATAAATGTATAAATAAGTGTGTATTTTAAAAAAAAATAATGAATGCTTTTATTTATTTTTTAGAGTGAACAACTGGGCTTTGAGGTTTGGAAAGTCCATAGTTGGTGGCAGTATACAAGCAACATGTCTACAAAAAATTACTAATGTAAGTGAAAACATTATTGCATGTTTAATACGAAACTTTTATTCTTGAATAATTTATTCAATTACAGTTTTAAATTTGGTATTTGAAATTTTATTGATTAATTATAAAATTTATGAAAAATAAATCAATTTTCTAAATTGTCCTAATTTTTTATCTCTGACACAATCAGACGCTCCTTCCTCGACTCTTCAGTATCTTTGTATCTGATGAATAAAATTGCTTTAAATGTTTGATAATAGCGCGAGTAACTATATATTAAGAGTGGTGGTTACCGAACAACTTGTTTGTACAGTAAAGTTATAATGGCCAATTTTTATATCGCCTTTTCTCAGGCTATAAGAATTAACGGGATTTCACACAAATTTTTTTAGATCGATAAGCGAAACCATTAAACTCTGTTTTATTACGTTATTCTTCACTATTTGAATTTTAATAATGATTTTATCTTCCTTCGTCTTGAATGTCATTCATTTATTAAGACTACGTTCGATAAAAATCTTTAATTCAGAAAGCAATTGTGCTTTTGTAAGCTCCAATCAACCTTGTATCATTCATAACTCACATTTAGTAAGTGATTTTTGATGGGTTTGAACGTAGTGTCTTTAAAAAAAAATCCCATGAATATCCGGAGTTAAAACAAAAATTTTGAAAAAAGGAATGAAAAAAGTTCAAGCGTTAGCAATTTTTATGAGATACAGATTTAATGATCCCTCTCTTTCGGTATTAAAATCCTATTATCTTTTTGCTCGCTAATGGACTTAATTTTAAAACAAAAAAAAAAAATAAAACCTTCACAGTCACTTCTAGCTGAGTTTATTAATAACTTTGGATCCATTAACTTCTACATATTTTGGGATAGAAGATGGTGGTCCTTCTTTAATAAGCGAGAAAAAAAATTATTTTTCATCCTTTCTATTTTCTATACAGTTATTTTAAAAGTTATCTTCGTAAAGCACTATTAGAAATTATTTTTTTTTCTAAATTCGGAGCTCAGTTATTTTTCAATCAGTTTTTTTTTCAGTTTTTTACAGTGACTCTCATTTTTCAAAAAACATTCGATCAATTTTTCTTAAGAGCACTGGAAATTCTTTGATCAAATATATTTTTTATGAGAAAATAGGGTACATGAAATAGGCCTATAATTTTTCTTTTATATTTAGTACAATATATTTTGAAATTGCCCTCCTATAGGTTTTACGATTATTTCAAATCGACAATGAATTTCCTTACATGCTTTTAAAGATGCACCATAGCTAATTTGCAAAGCATGCAAAACACTTTGTTCCATAAAAAATTATTTCAACTATATTTGAAATGCTCATTTCATCATCAATATAGCTGAGTGCCTTCTTTTAAATTATCTGCCACAATGACGTTTCTTTTTTCTTTTCTTTTTTTTTTAATGCTTATGGGTTAGTTCCCATTGTGGATAAATATTAAAATTGTTTTCTTTATAATTCTCAACTTAAAGACTTTATGTTGTTTATAGATACGTAGTTTAAAATAATATAAACATTTATGTACCATACTATTTTTTAAAAAAAAAATTCAACCATTATAAATTAAATAATAAATTATTATAAAAATTTTGTTTTACATAGAATTTTCTTAAGATCAACTAGTTTTATAATTGTGTGCAACTAAATTTTCGGTCGCTGAAATACAATAGATTAAGATTATTTCAATATTTGGTCGATTATCTTACGAATTATTGAACTGATGTTAATAAAATTGGATATGAGCTTAGGTTAATGTAATGCAATAAAATATGTATTCAATAGTTGTAATCTGCAAGCATAATTGTGTAAAACACTGTCTCGAATCGGAAGGTATGAATTATTTATTGCAGAATCGAACAAGGGAAAAAAATATGTGAAGATACGATATGACTCACTCTTGGAGATGGAAATTGTTTAACATTGCAACTCCAAAAATGTAAATAAGTAGTATGGAAGTTTCTATAAAAATCGGTCACAACTGTTAATATAATTATAATTATTGTTATAAGCTTTGAAATTTTCAGGCCCTAAATGGTTGTCGGAGAGGAAATGTGAGTTTAATTTCAACTTTCAGAAAGTCCTAGGCAGGCTCCATCGTGAGGTCTGGAGATCTGACTGAACAATTCACCCGGTGAATGTGTTCAGTTTTAAGAGAATCGTAGACCAGATGAACTCCATAAGGATTCGTATCGTCTTCTATTCGAATAAATTAAAGGCCAGCTGCTGCACTCCCGAAAAGCAAAAACAAAAGGTTTCAAGATTTAATCCCAACTCTAAAGTTCACTATTTCGTGATCAGCGGGAGTTCAACGTAATGCCTTCACTGTTCACTTTCTCGGATATTACTTGGCAAATAGCGAGTTCCTGATTTAAATTATTCATTCATTAAGAGATATGTTGGAATCCGATTGCTGCTTTAAAAAAATTTAGCGGAGGTTTCATCTTTAGCGGAGGTCATCATCTTAGCGGAGGTTTCGTGATCTAGGCAGACATCATGTAAATGGCCCACTTGAATTCGACAGAGGCACTTTTAGTCATGTAGGTTAGATGAATGAGGTCTTAAAGCTCTCTGTTCGGCTTTTTGGAGACTACGCGTGACTACATATAATTCATCTAGTCGACGAGATCTTCGTCGATATATAATCCACCATCAAATATATATTTGACCAGTATATTGGACAGCAAGACCTCCAAATCTCAACTTTATAAAGCGTAACTGGTGCTGGTAAGGGGAATGCTTGGAATTCGCAACTTTCCTCTGACCGTCATTCATAGCTTGAAAACAGTATTGATGAACTATGGGGGTTAAAGTGCTACAGATTCTTAAACCATTTTAATTCTAGTATGAAATCACATTATTAGCCTGTACAATAAGGGCCATATCCCCCCTATTAACCAATTTCTTGTTTAATTATGTAAGCGTTATTCCATATCTTATGAGTTATAGTGAATGTTGCACGCAATCATGATTGTGTATTATAACTGCTATATCACTTGTATTGTATTATTTTAACCTATGCTCCAGCCAAATTTCATTAAAATTTGTCAAGTTTGCCAATTTCATTAAGACTTATCTGGAAGATGGTATGTGAACAAATTTGAAAATTGGGTGCAAGTAACGTCCTCCATGGGTCAGCATGCATGGTGCGAAACACACGTGACATCGTTAGCAGATATCCTACTAAATCTGATCCAAAACGTTGATTCAACATGATAATAAAAACATGCCCTCAAGATGTTACGTTAACACGCCATGCACAACCACGTGATTAGACATAATCATAATCATATGATTAGTTACAAGTACTTAACATTTGTGTAACTCCAGACATTTACACAGAAAGTGATATTAACAATTCGGTGTCCCAAACTTTTGAACACTCTCCTGACTATAAACTTGGAGTCATATTTGCTACATTGCAATTACCCTTCCACATATTTTAAGGAACGAAGGGTTTATCAAAAAGACGTTACATTAACGGCAATCTTTCTTTTTCTTTTATGCAGCATAAAACCCTTTTGGGGGGGAATAAATCCAAAACCATTTAAATGGTCCCAAAATTAATAAGATATATGAATTCGAGGCCACAAAATACCACCATTTCCTTGAGGGTTTCTTTTTACAATTAAATAATAATCCCTATAAAAATGGATTTAAAATATCAATCTTTTTTGTCCCTACTTTATTTCAAAACATAACAGAATAATCATTTAACTCAGCGAAAATTATAAATCAGGATTATATACCAAAGTATCATAATTATTAGTAAATGAACAATTAAATACAATCTGTAGATTTTATGTTAATACTTCCGGACAATAAACAAAAAAAAATTTCATACATATGTGCTTCAGAAAAAGGAAGAAAACTTTCATCCAGTTCATGTCAATTTATTAATCTGCCTCCAGCTAATATTTTCCATTTACTTCAAATTATGTCGAATGCTGCACACCAATTAAAATGGTAAACTCAATTAGGCAAATTCGCTCATTTTCTAAATTGGCATTAATTTTTTGCAATTATGAAGTAAGTTATTCACTCTTAAGTTTTCTTTTTTTTTTCATCCTTATTTTTACTGTATAAACAACACTCGTTAAATTTAATTTTGCCGTTTTGTAAGCCAGTTGAAGCATTTTGCACGACGTCCAATCTAATTATTTTATTTTCATTATCAAGATTTAAAAATTTTGTATTTGAAAACTGAGATGGGTTGCTGGTAAATTTTTTAAAAAAATTCCTTTTAAAAAATTTTCGTTTGCTTTGTATTTTATATATCATTATATATATCTTTAATTTATATTGCATTATATACATTTTTATTTTATATTACATATGTATTACTTGATATTCTAGGAAGTTTTATTATTGAAATTAGTCAGTAGAGCAAGTTATATTGTAAACAGTAAAAGTTAATAACTATACAAAAAGCATTTTTTTTTATAAGCTTAAACATAAAAATAGATCGGAAATAATAACCACCACTTAACTAATGCTGCTACTCAATGTGAATGATCTAATAGTATTTGTGATCAAACTGATTTAAATAATGAAATTATTGCTAATGATTTGATTCGACTACAGAATGAATATTCGTACACTGTGATACCGTTGCAGTCTAGAACCGGTGGGATGAGTATCGGGACGGCCCTGTAGTTACTCAAGCGCCACCTTTGCTTTGCAACTTGGTAAACCAACAATAAAATAAATCTAAAATAGCACAGAAGTAAGCAACCGGAAAATTTCCATCATCAATACTTACTCAAAATAAACATTTGTTACAAAACGCAGAGCTATAAGCGATAAGCAGAGAGCTCGCAGCACTTAACTATACTCAATACTCAATAAACATTTGTATAAATTTGTATTTATTTGTTCTCATTTGAATTGCTTCAGATAGATCAAACTTTGAAATTGCTTCAGATAGATATAGTATGAACAAAAGTAATAATACTTACTAAGGATAATACTAAGAGCATTTATGAAAATGTTCTGAGCAAAAAAAAAAAACATTATAAGACTGTGATCTAGTGGTCCTGCTAATTTTTTATTTTTGTGTCAATGCTAAATAATTAATGCTAACTAAGTTATAAATCAGACATAAAATGTATTTTTGAAGATGCATTCATTTTTTATGGTTACGATGAAGAATTTCTATAGTTGAAAGTTATAAAAAAATATATATTCTATAAAATCTGCACAATTTTATCTGTTGGGACATTCAAAGTTTGTCTTCAATGATATTAATTATACTCTTCACCTAGAAAACATATTCTTAAATTGCCATGCCTTGTGCAAACCAAGACGTTTTGTGCATAAATTTTAAACTTCCTTAAATATTTACCTATACCAGAAAAAAAATATTATTTTCAACCCAATTTATTAAACATCAAGATTCTGTAATTTATGTCTTAACTATATTTTTTTTAAATCGTTTTAAAAAATTAAAAAGTATGAGTTAATATTTAATCTGAGAAAAATATAACTCTTATGAATCACTGTTAAGGAAATAAAAACATCGAAACCTGCTTGCAAGAGAAAACTGTAAAGTTTAAACATGGATGAATTTAAAGCAATTACCAGAAATTTTTTCATCTAGTAATCAAACTGTGTTATATGCCATTCTTCATTAATAGTGATTTATCAAATTAAATAATATTTTTTTGTCCTTTGCTTAAATATAAACAGTGTTTTCATTACAGAAAAAAAAAAAAAATGGAAGAAAATTTCTCATCCTTTCTCAAAAACTGAGTGAGATTTCAAAAAGTTAAGTGAGATTTCTAAAAACTAAAAAACACGAATAGACTTGGAGAAAAAATATTTCTTTAATTATAATACAATTTTAACATCTTCTAATTTCTAAACCATTGAATATTTTTGCTGCATCATCATATGGAAAATATTCTATGTCTACTTTTTTATCAGCTATTCTCATTAGGTTGCTCATATGCTCATCAGTCAATCTGTTACGATATTTTGTTTTAGTTCAGTTTTGGGTGCTATATGACGTTGCAACAGATGCTGAACTATTCGGAATCACTAATTAAATTTTTAGCATTGTGCACACACTTTCCTATCCTCTACATCTGCCAGCATAGGCTTTTCAATTATTTCTGTTATAGAACAGTGAAGTTCATTGAAGTTATTTCCATGTTCATACTTCTTGTTAGGTCTTCCAGCATAGTTTTCAGCTGTAAATTGTCGATGCTGCAAATTGCTGTAAATTGTCGATGAGGGAGTTTGGTAATTCATTAACAGCTAAAATTAGAGCTTACATTAAATAACTTATTATAAAGGTCTCATTTTTTTTTTTACATTTTTTATTACAACTAAAATTAGAGCTAACTTTAAATAACTTATTAAAAAAGGACTCATTTTTTTTTTCTCAACACTTGTCGTAGCTGTTTTCATGTCAAAATGGCGGAAGACTAATTTTTTGCCAAAATTCGGGAGATTCGCGCGTTTTAAAATTTATTAATCAAGTGTGCTAACTTCTCGCATTAATAATTTTTTAATGCGAGATTCTCACATTCTCGAGCTGTAGTGAAAACACTGATATAAATTTGAGATCCATAATGTGTATGCATTTTCTTACTTTTGATTAGGATTCCAAAAGTATATACTATAGGCCAGGGGTGGCGAACCTTCATTCACCAACGTGCCATTTTTTCTAAACTATATTGCAATGAGGTCATAGACGTGCCGACAAATAGTTTTGACTTCGTGATTATTGGGTAAATAATAATACTAAATTTTATCAACTCAAAACTCTTTATTTACTTACGAAAAAATGCAATTCTCAACTTTTGCAATGTCTCAGTTATACGCGTAATTCAACTTAAAGTAACATCAGTGTGACTTCTGTTGTTGCAGATTAGATGACAAATAACTTCTATTAGGGTTATAAGATGTTAAGTTTAAGCAGAACTGTTAACTTTTTTTGCTAGTTATTTATTGTTCGCTTGTTTTTTTGTGATTATTAATTGCTTTTTTGGCATTAATTGTTATTTTTTTTGTGAATTTTAATTGAATTGTTACTATGCTTCATAGTAAACTCTATGATCGGTGGCGTGCCCAAAATATTGCGTCGCGTGCCATAAGTGGCACGCGTGCCACTGGTTCGCCATCCCTGCTATAGGCTGTGCTTATTAAGGGTCTCTAATAATTACTAAATCCTCTAAGACTTATATGAGGCAAAATTGTTCAAAAATATTTTTGTGGTGCTGTTCTTTTCTATTAAATAGCAAAGGAAAAAAATATTTTATTTTTAAAAAAAAAAACAATATTAAATGTTCAGATTGTTAAGTTTTGCAATACATCCTTTTGTGTTATTTAAATATTCATTCTCTCATTTTCAGAAATTTAATGACTTAGGTGCTACAGTAGAATGGGTAGATGCTACAAAAATGATTGAAGAAATGCGAGTGGACGTTCAGAACGTCTTATCTTGGAAAAAACTAGCAGTTGAAGTAACTATTTAATATATTTTATAGCTCTCCTTTCCTTTATTATCAAAGCTATTTGACTACAAACGGGGCTGAACTTATGGATAATGTCAGATTTTTATCATCATATTTTATGCTCTTAATGGAAAAAAGGTTTAGAGGAATACTTAATTACTTACCTTTTATTAATTTACATGGATTTCCTTTTTTATTAAAAAAAATAATTAGAAAAAGTGTAATTTTTGAAATTTATTTCTATTCCAAAAAATTAAACAATCATTCATTTCTATACCTACATCATCTTAACTTTTGAAGCAATTGTGATAGTAAACCTACTTATGTCGGAAAAATTGGTTTTGACCTTACATCAGTGGGATTGTTATGTTATGGAATTCTATGTTTGCAAATAGCAAGTTAATATAAATATGGCTACATTTTGTAAAAAAATTTTTGGGAATAGTGAAATACTTAAAGAATATGTGCATGTTAATGCAATTGAAGGGAATATATTTTACTCTATGAATTTTCATGGAACTTCATTGTTCAGTGTTATGTACTTCATTGTTGTCTCTAATCCTTTTCTGAGTTTCATCAAGTTGTTGACTTTTAAAAAGTTGATAACAGTCAAAGGATCTGATGTTATATTCTTTCTTGTAAGTTCAATTTAGTATTCTAAACCATCATAAATATAGGTGAAAATTAAGTTCTCTAGCAAAGTTCATGACGCCCGGTGGCTGAGTGGTAGCGCTTCGTGCTCCCACGCCACAGGTCCGGGGTCCGATTCTTGGTCCAGGCAAGGTTGACTCCGCCTTATATCCCTACAGTGGGTCGATAAATGAGTACCAAGCATGCTTGGGAACTAAAAACTGGGGGTTCCGCGTTTGACTGACCACCTGACCGGAACATCTGCTCCTGCACCCCAGAGCCCAAGGTCAAGAAAACTGAGATGGGCACAGTAGTAAAAAAAATTTAAGTTTTTCTGTCCACTGATTTTGTTTTATTTATATATGTTTACAGTTTACAGAATTACAATTATTTTTCACTTGTATTTAATATGTACTTAGACCATTAAGAATAAATTTGTGTAAAATTTGGAGTATTTTACTTTCTTATGAAAATTTAACACTTTAAAGGAAAAGTGAGCTATTATAATGCTATCAATCATGAAAAGATATTATGTACCTTATTTTAGTTACATGAGAGAGAAAGTTCTATTTATATTAAATCAGTACAATATTAAATTGCCTATTTCAAATAGCTTAGAAGATAATATAAAAGTTTTATGAAAAATTTACAAGTTTGTAATTTTCCAATATAATATTTTTTATTTTTTATTATTTCTGTACATCATTCAACTTTCCTATTTAATCTATCAACTTTCCTATTTATTCAACCTTTCCAATCAATGCAGTAGAACCTTGATTATCAAAATCACCAATTAATTTGTAGTTTATAACATTTTACTAAGTGTACAAACACTGATTTATTATGAAGGTGCAATACCTGAAGCTAATAATAAAAAGAGTCAAAAGTATAATTAAATATTGCTTTTTAATACTAAATCACCATTCATATTTTTATGCTTTATAAATTGTAAATGTTAAGATGATTTGAACATTGTAATTTATATGAATAATGATTACTGATTAAGCATTGGAACTCCTATATGAGAAGTTTAAAAATTACTCATGATTTGTATTCATTTGAAAGAGTCATAGCCAGTAATTTATGAGTTGGAAATCAGAATATAGCTAAAAATAATGGTTGAGTTTTTAGCAAACTTTTCAAGTAGGTTTGGTAGCAAGTCAAGAAATGTCTGGAATAATTCGGGTCCTACTGTTCTTTTATTTCTTGCAGAAAAAAAATTAAACCTAAAATGTATGTATTCATATTTTGTGCCTTATGTGGATTTTTTTCCCTTTCTCAGCGAATTGCAGAAGTGGCAGAACATGCAGCTGCTGGATATCAATTTGATAAAAATATTAAAGTTAGTAATAGTTGCATTTTTCATTATTATTCCATGATTATTTCGAATGTTTATTGGGCTTCTTTCTTGTATCTTGTTTTAAACTTAAGCACATTATTATAAATTCATAGAAAAATTTATTAAAAAAAACGTGAAGTTATTGTTTACTAACTTTAAATAAAATAAAAACTGATTAAAAGTTTTATAAAGTTTAAAGTTCAGCTGACTTATCATTATTTTATCTACTATGTACTTTTAAATGACCTATTTAATATTATTACAAATTTTTTAAAATCTCCCTTTTATAGCATTTTAAGCATTAAAACTGCTAAGTATTTTTTTTTTATCATTTTAAAAGCTTTTAGAGTAATTAGAATAATTTTACATTTAAAAAAAAATATTTAATTGAAATTAAAAAAGTATTTTCTGAATCTAAAAACTTTTTCTTAAAAAAGAAAATAATGGTCTTCTCAAGTTTATTTCCCCAGTCACTTTGGTTTTAGATTCAATAAATACTTCTTGAAAGTAAGGAGAAAAGTTAATTCAGCTGGTATTAATTTGACTCCTTTAGGGCAAATAAAAACAAAGCTTCAGCAAATATGCTTAAAAAAAAAAAAAAAAAAAAACATAAGCTGAGTGGGCTAATATTTTTATCTTGAAAGGATTTAAAGATTAGATCGGAAATGCCTAAAGGCATTGGTAGAAAATTGATGGTACTTTTTATATTAAAGTCCTCGTGTATTTATTATGTAATTAAAATATCGGTTATAAGGAGCTTAATTTTTATACCATGCACATTTAGAACAAAAATGTTAAATAAAAAATATTTTTTGCATTGTCGTATGTATTATGATGCTTATGGATATTTTAATAGATAAATCTTTATTTGTGCTTCCTGAAATGAAAAAGCTTCTTTGTTTTATTTTAAAACATTTATTGTATGTTTCTTAAATGTTTCTATCTCTTTTTATTTTCATTAATATTATTTAAACATTGTTGTTCTACATTTAAAAAAAGTGTTGCTTTATTTAACATTAAATTCTATTTAAGGATGATATTTATCAAGCATATATCTCTTTTAACAAACTTTTATTTCGACTTAGAAATGTCTCTCTTTCGCAGTAAAAAAAAAATTACCCTCCTATCTTTTATCGGCCTTTGCAAAGCTTGTTCTCTGAATGTTTTGAGATTTACAAGTTAATTTTTAGCAGCTGATTGCCGTGTTTGAGGGAATTTTGATTTAAGATTTTTTTTTTTTTAATTTGACTTTATTTTCCTGATATTTTTACTTTATTTTCCTGTTAACATATGTGATTAGTTTGATAAAATTTAAGAAGAAAAAAAGAAATCAAATTAGAGAGCTAAACACAGCATTTATGAAGGGTTCAAATATTGTTTTTCCACACATTCTGTTTAATGATGCTTTCTTAAGTTTGTTAAATAAAAAACAAAGCATATACAATAAAATGAATTTTTGTCATTTCAGCATGAATATTATAATGCTCGAATGGAAGAGAAAGAGGTTGAAGTAGAAAATAATGAAATTGATTCTAATGATGTAGTAACTAAAAGAAAGCCCAAAAAGAGTATTAGAGATCTAGATATGAAACCGCACCGAAATTTTGCTAATGCTCCTGTAAATTTCAAACATAGCTCTGTTCATGTACCTACAAATGTTTATGATAAAGGTAATGTAAACATTCCGCATTTTTTAACTGAAGTTTTTTAAATAAATGCTGTTGTTTTTTCTACACATGATATTGAAGTCATCTCTACTTTATTTTACATGTAACTAATTATAAAAAAAAAACATGCAACTTGCATTAAAGAAGTAAATATCATTAATAATAATTTTTATTTCTTAGATATAAATAGATTTTACTGCCTGTCCACCATTGAAAGGCTATTTATTTTCAAACAATTTTTGTGACTGGAATGTCATTTTGCTAAACTATCCTCATTGGCACAAAGCTTTCTCCCAGCTTACTGTCATTTCTTTTATCTTCCTTTGGTTTTAGTTTTTACTAAGGATGTAATTAACGAATATGGGACAAATTCGGTCCTTTTGCATAATATTCGGTTAGCCGAATACTTTGCCAAATATTCGGCAAAGTATTATCTGGAAAATTATTTTTCAACAAAGTGTTGTTTTTTTTTTCTTTAGAGGAAGGGTTATTTGAATAGATTTAATAAAGGATTATCTGAAATCGTATTTTTTACTATGCATTATTAGAAGATATTTTTACGCGTGTTTGTAAGTTCTAATTAAGTTAATTAGTTAGTATATGTTTTGAAAGACAAACGGAAAAGCGAAATGTGAAGAATCATAACTAGATTACTTTATACTGAAACATGAGTTTTGTAATGCTGATTTTTTTTTTTTTTTTTTTAATATTTACATTCAGGCAAATCAGTTTTGTCGTGTTTTCAACATTTTGTGTCTTAAAAATTGAGAACTTTTTCTTATTTTTTCATTTTCGTCTTTTTTTCTGTATTAACACTGCATTTCCAATCGACTTAATTCTTTTATTGTCACATTTTTCCTGTACAATAAGACTGATAACCAATGACATGGAAAACTGTTATTCTCAACGTTAAAGTTATATTTCAGAATTAGGAAGAAAAAACATTTCTGCCTCTCTTTTGCTAACTTTCATTTTTATCGTCATTTTTTAAAGAGCATCTCTAATGAACGTTATTCTTTTATGGTCACTTTTTTGCAAAAAAGTTGAATTGAGATTTTTTAGTATTAAATCTTAACTTTCATTTAAAAATTAGAACAATTTTTGTTTTGGCTTCTATCTAGCTTTTTCAAAAATATTTTTGTTTTTATTATGGCACGACAATTAAGAGTATTTCTATTAGTCTTTAAACTTCATTTTTTCTTGAAAATAAGGTAATTGGAAAACTGAGATGCTTAGCTTTAAAATTTTCTTTCAAAAAGTCATCGATTTTCTTTGAGAAATCATCGAATTTTATTTTTTCGGTTTTGCTTTTTTCTATAACCTTTTTTTATATGGGCGTTTTTATGATACTGGTACTTTTTTAAAAATGTTTCCGATAAAGTTTTTTTCTCTTTCAACGTATTACAGATAATTTTTTCTGGAAAATATTATTTTTAGCATTAAAATTTTGTTTTAAAAATGAAGACAATATTTTTTTTTCTATTTTTTTTTTCAACTTTGCAACTTTAGTTTTTTTAATAGCTGTTAGAGAGTTTTTTTTTATCTTAAATGTTTTTAATTATTTTAATATCTGATTATCTTTATTACCCTAAGCATTTTTATTGAAGTTTTTTTTCCTTTACCTCATACTAATAATACAGCTAAATATTGATTATTTTTCAATAAGGACTAAACTTATTTATTTATAAAAACTGGCATTTATTAATAATTTTAAAAAAGGTTGTTATTTTGGCGCCGAATATTCGGTATTTGGCCAAATCACTATTCATTACATCCTTAGTTTTTACATAACCACTACTTTAATTAAATGACTTGTACCATCTTATGACTTTCAATCAACTTATTCTTGTTATATTACAGACTATTGTCATATTGTAGTTATTTACCAATTGAACTTACTCAAAAACTTTTACTACCAATTGTCATGGTATGTTACTGGTACTTTTGAATTTAAAACCTTTCAAACTAAGCTACCTGTACTCTACTATAATTTAACTTTCAGTAATATTCAAATGGTGGTAGAGAGATTATTTTTGTCGTAATTCGTTAATAATTAAACTTACTTGAAAACTTCTACTGCCAATTAAAGTGGTACTTTATTGGTATTTTTAAATTAAAAAAAAACTTTTAACTTTCCTTTGAAATTACTTATTTGTACCATGATTTAACTCATCTGTCTTCTTAGGTGCAACGGGCAGTATATTTCTGCCTTATTTTCTTTATGCCCTAATTAAATTTGCACAAATTCTCTTTTTAAGCTGAGTCTTTTTAAATTTATTTGATTTTTGAAGAATGTTTTAACTATTTTTAAAGCTTCTTGAAACCTCCTTCTTTTGTAATTTTTTATTTTTCTATTTTGGTAATATTAGTTAGAACTATTTGTTTTTAGTGGATATTTTTGTTACATTACTATTTTCATATTTAGATCCCAAGGTTCTCAACTCCATAAAATGGTCAGAATATCTCACTCCTGCATTTCGAAATAATCTTGCTGTTGATCCATCCCTAAATTGGCAATATTTTGGGAGTAATACTGGTTTTTTACGCACATTTCCTGGTAAGGAAAAATTTATGATCATTTTTTTAATAAATAAGACTTATTCTTGTTGGAAAAAAAAAATATGTAAAGTTGACTTTTAGCCAGTTATGTTTTTGAAAATATGATTTAAAACCTAGCAATAACCTTAGACTTTAAAATAACTATTGCCTGTAGAGCAAAACAATTCCCTTCTTTTATTGTTATAATTTATTTTTTTTTCGCATGTGTGTGTGATTAAAAAATAAATTTCCCCTAAAATCGTACCTAAATATTTTACTACTATCATATTATATTGATTTTGCAATAAAAAATAGCTGCAATTAGCTATTGCAGCTATATAAAAGCTGAAACTGCTACTGTTATCCATTCAGAAGACCATGTCTATGTTAAATATCAAACTTAAAATTTTTTTATTGGATAATCTTTTTTAAGTGTAGAAACATTAAAGTATGGTTATAATTGATGTATTTCTAGTTTGAAAATGGAAAGGGTAGACTGCAGTAAAATTGACCATATTAGTCTCTGATAACTTATATTTAATAATGTCACTTAATGTTTTATAAATTATCTAATTTTTTTGTGTTTCTTTTATACAAATTATTTTAAATTAATTGTACTCAAATATAACAAGTGCTTTAGATTAACTAACTAGTTTTTGAGTAATACTGTTTCAATTTATCTTTATTTCAATTCCAGTCTCTGTGATATAAAATTAAAAAAATCATACATTTTTCTATTTTGTTAAGCAATTAATTATTGTTATTATTTTTAAGCTATCTTCACTTTCAAAAGTTTTTCTTCCTTTTTACAGCCACTACTTGGGTCAAAGAAGGCAGGGAAAAGCCAGACCTTTATGATTGCCGAACTCGCTCTTGGTGAGATTTAAAATTTTGATGGGATATCTGAAAATGTATTTTATATTTAAATGAATTCCATTAAAAGCTTTATTACAGGTTTTCCAGAGGTCTTAATTTTAATAAGTAGTTACAAAAATTGAATGTCACTTAATAATGATGTTACTTTATTTAATTATTCTCATAGCATCATTATAAATGTTATTTTACATTTCCCATGTTTCAACCTTTAGTATTATGCTTAATGGATGGGACATAGTTATCATTCCTTCCATGAAGCATATTAGTATAGCACTATATATGAATGTTAATATAAAGCAATACCATCATTTATATCTTTGCAATCTTCAGATGTATAAAATTTTAACTTAGTTTAATAAAATCAAGCAGTTCTAATAATATTTATTAACCTTTTGAAATTTAAAAAAAAATTAAGCAAGTTAAAACATGGTTATTACAGTTTTAACATATTGTAAAGTCTGGTTTTTGTTTTGTTTTTTTAAAAATTTTAACTTATGAAAGATACTATAGATTGGAGTAAATATAAATGACGCTAAGAATTGATTTAGCAAAAATTTCTAGAACTGCTTTTTTTTCTAAACTGGGCTGTATGGTTTTAAAAACTTCAAATCTGATATTTTTATATTGTGAAATTACCCTATTGCAACTAACTGTGAGAGGAATGCATTAGTTTGTGAAAAAAATGAAAAGGTTTACAAAACTGTAACTTGTAATAAGATATTCGTCGACCACAATTTTCTATTTTATTTAAGAAACTGATACATATATGTATAATTGGAAGAAACGTAATATTTCAAGTATAACTATTTAGATTGCAGATTAAAATCTGTAAAATTTAGGAAGTTTCCTTAAATGCATCGTAGTTGCAAATGCAGCTTACAGGGGATGCCAACTTAAACTTTTCAGTTTTAGTTTGCAACCGACTGAATATCAGTTTGATTCACATTTAAAACATGCTATGTATCTTTGTTTTAAAAATTAATAAGTTTTTTTACCTTCATGCAATTCTCTTTATTTCTTCTCACTATTTAAAAGTTCTTTAAATAAGTAGGCTAGTGGTAATTAAACATATTTTGTACATTTATATAAATGTGTGTATATATATATCTATATATATATATAAATTTTGTTTGTGAATCAGCATCTTACTCTGCCTTTTTTTTTTTTTTTTTAATGCTACTTTGTTGATATATATATATATATTTTTTTGTAATATTATAATGTAATATTAGAAAGCACTAGGTTTGCGGCTATAATCGTTTGAGCTGATTACTAGATTATATCTTTTCATTGTTAAATTTAAAATGACTTTTTTTAATAATTTTTTCTTCTTTTCCTTAAAATCCTCCCTTTTTTGTTTCTTTTCTTGTTCTCTTTGTGTTTTTAACTTACATTATGGGTTCTATGTACTTGCAGCTTATACACAGTTAATAAAACTTCATAAATTCTTACTTTTTCTATGAAATTTTTAATAAAACTTCATAAATTCTTACTTTTTCTATGAAATTTTCTCTTTTCTTTTATTTGTCTCTTATGTATATATATATATATATATATATATATATATATATATTCAAGTTAACTGTATCCTCTGTTTTCAAATATATTTACTTTGTATTTCTTTTGTATTTTCAGGTATGTAAAAGCTGCTGCCTCAGCAAAAGACATAGTTATACTTGTTGATAGTAGTGGATCTATGACAGGAATTAGAAAAGAAATAGCAAGGAATGTTGTGGCTGATATTCTTTTAACATTAACAGAAGATGATTTTGTCACTATTCTTGGTGTAAGACAACTTTATATATTAATTAAAATTATTGAAAAATTTATTTTTAGATTTCATTTAATCATGGTTGATAACTTTTAATCCAAAAATATACTAATGATAAGTAATGGAGCATCTAGGATAATTACAGTGACTGAGAATAGATAAGGATTCCAAAAATGCCGTATGAGTTTTCACTCATTTATCTTAATTTATTTTTATCATTTGCTGTGCTATTTGAAACATTTATTCTATTATCATAAATGTTTATTATGCTTTAAAAAATAAGTGCTTGTTACTTATATTGTCAATTTTAAACTTGTCTACTATTTTCTGTTATTGCTATCGGTTGATGAATTGCTCTTTAATGTTTAAATTATTTTCATTATGCAGACTAAAAAAATTAGAATTGTTCCTAAAGTTTTGGTTGTAATGTATGATTACTATTTTCATCCCTAGTTTTCGGACGAAGTCACTCCTGTTGTTCCTTGCTTTGAAAATGCTTTGGTCCAAGCAAATGAAGAAAATATACGAGTATGAAAGTTAAACTGTTTACATGAAATTTCTTTATACATTTCAATTATATATTTGTCTTTTTTCTTTTCTTTTTTTTAATGAGTAATGTTTTGAAACTGTTTGTATGTTTTATATAGCACATTTTATATATTTATCATTTCATTAGTCAATTTTTTTAGCATATCAACAAAAAAAAGTTTTTTGCTTTAGCAGAACTTCTTATATATTTCTGTTTCATGAAATATATTTGGATTTATCTTTAATTAAAATTCAGTGTGTAATGTAATTTTAGATGATGCTTGAGATAATGTTATTAGTTGAAATAAATTATTTAATATTTTAAGGGTTTTTAGTATTCAAATAAATTCTTCATAGCATTGTAATTTTTTTTTATTCTACAACTTATTTATTTATCTGAATTTAACTTATGTTAGAGATTGTTAGAGATTGTAATATGTTTTTATAGTTGGTGTCACGTGACTCTGACTGCTGCTGCTTTCATTTAATTTTTATTCTTTAACTTTGGTTTTTATGTTGGCAACCTTCTTGAAATGTTTTGTGTTGATTATTTAGTGTTCGAATTAGTTAGGTTTTGAAAATATCACTAAATTGAGATTGCTTTAGAATTAATAAATGTTTATTAAGTTTTAATTTGTATCTGTTTATTCATCTGTAGAACTAGTAGTTCATTTGAATAACATTAAAAAGGCGTCCGTGAAATTTATTTGTTTGCTGCGATTTACATTTTCTGGCGTCCGTGACAGGACATTTTTTCCGATTCGAAACAATGTTTCAAGCAGCAAAAGGATTTAAAAAAGAAGATTTGTTGTTCGTCGCTGAAGAAATTGGCGCAACATTACCACAAAAGGTCACAATATCGGAACTGAAAGAAGCAATTTTGAAAAGTAAGCAGTATTCCGAAGATCCACAGTTTGTTGAAGATATTTTGGTAACAACTGTTAGTGACCGGAAGCATAAAGAATTGGCAGAGGCGGATCAAAAACGATTAGAATATGAAGAAAAGCAAAAACAGTTAGAATGTGATGAAAAGCAAAAGCAATATGAAGAACGGGAAAGAATAAGATTACATGAACTGGAGTTGGCGCGAATTCAAGTAAACTCGCCAGTGGCAATAGCAGGTGAGTCCGAAAATTCTATGATTACTAGTGCTAGGAGGAAATTTAATTTACCCAAATTAGAGTTTCGACAATTCAGTGGGGATATCAAGGAATGGTTACCTTTTTGGAGCCAATTCCAACAGATTCATCAAGATGTAGATATTGCTCCCGAAAATAAATTTCAGTACCTTATTCAAGCTACTGTAAGCGGATCTAGAGCGCGAGAAGTTGTAGAGAGCTTTCCGCCAACCGGAGCTAACTACGCCAAGGTAATTGATAGTCTGAAAGCTCGGTTTGGAAGAGATGAACTTTTGGTAGAAGTTTATGTTCGCGAACTATTAAGATTAATAGTTTCGGTTCAGAAAAATGAAAAAATTTTAATGACTTCTCTCTATGATAAGCTTGAATCGTACCTTAGAGCATTAGAGACACTAGGAGTAACAACTGATAAATGTGCTTCAATACTTTATCCAATGGTTGAATCTTGTTTTCAAGAAGAGTTCCTGAAAGCATGGAACAGAAGTCCTTCTTACGCAGCTTCAACTGATGCTAAAGAACGACTGAACAATTTGATGAATTTCCTGAAAACCGAAACTGAAGGAGAGGAAAGAATAAATTTAGCCATGGCTGGGTTTGGTTTGGGTTCAAGTGAAAATCGCCAAACTTTTAAGAAAAAAGGAAAGCCTTTGATTTCAGGTAGAGTGCCTACAGCTGCCAATTTACTTACTGTGGCTTCAAAAGAGGTAAAGAAATTATGTGTTTTTTGTTCTGGAAAGCACTCCAGCTCAGACTGTTTCACCGCTCAAAGGATGAGTTTAGCCGAGAGACAAGATATAGTAAGAAAAAACCAGTGTTGTTTTGCGTGTTTGAATCCTGGTCATCCAGTACGTAAGTGCAAAATGTTTATCAAATGTATTGTATGCGGTAAAAGACATGTGCCACTTATGTGTGAGAAGCTAGATACCCGAGGTAAAGAATCAGGAGAAAGTGGTGAGAAATGTGAAAGTTCTGAGATTAACATGTCTAACATTACTTATGGTCCCAAAGTGTTTCTTCAGACATTAAAAATCAAACTGGTTTCAGATAACAAGGAAATTCTAGTGAGAGCTGTATTAGATTCCGGATCCCAAAAAACGTATATTTTGAAAAGTCTCGTGGAACAAATGGGATATACTCTGGTAAGAAAAGAAACACTTATACATTCTTTATTTGGTGGTATTAACTCTGATAAGTATGAACACACATGTTATAGAATTCGATTAAGAAATCCTAAAAGCAGCATAACTTGTAACATGGAAGCTTTGGATCAGTCTTCTATATGTGATAACATTACACCTGTAACTTCAGGTCCGTGGATCAAGGAGCTTCAGGAAATGAAGATAACTTTATCAGATATTGGTAATGAATTGCAACCTGTTCAAGTACTTCTTGGAGCTGACGTGATAGGGAAGCTTATGACAGGTCAGCGTAAAGTATTAACTTGTGGACTTGTCACCATAGAAACTTTACTTGGTTGGACTTTGTCGGGAAAAGTGCCTGAAAGCGATACATCTTTATGCAATTCTATGTTGGTAACTTCTCTTTTAGTGAAAGAAATGGATATATCAGATATGTGGACATTGGATGCCATAGGGATACAGGATCCATCAGAACAGGAGACTAAAAAAGAACTTTATAACGCTTCGGTAGATCATTTCTTAAAGACTGTTAAAGTTGAAGATCAACGTTTCCTTGTTAGTCTACCTTGGCTTGACGTACATTTGCCTTTGCCCGACAATTTTAATTTAGCACTAAAAGGGTTGCAAGTAACAACTCGGAAGCTTAAAGCAGAAAATTTGTTTGAGGAATATGGAAATGTTTTCAAAGAATGGGAACGAGAAGGCATCATCGAAGAAGTTCCTGTAGAAGAACTGAAATTGACTTGTCACTATATGCCACATCGTCACGTAGTGAAGGAGAACAGTACAACAAAGATTAGGCCGGTGTTTAATGCTTCGTCTAAACAAAAGGGACATCCCAGTCTTAATGACTGTGTTGAAAAGGGCCTAAATTTGATCGAATTAATTCCTTCCATAATGACAAGATTTCGCCTCCATAAGTTCGGCATAACAGCAGATATACGCAAAGCTTTTTTGCAAATAGGTCTCCATAAGCCAGATAGAGATTTTCTACGTTTTCTATGGCACGACGAACAAGGTGAGCTCAAACATTACCGTCATCGAAGAGTTGTCTTCGGTGTTTCTTGTAGTCCCTTTTTGCTTGCGTCAACCATACGATACCACTTAGAAAACAAACTAGATGAAGCCACACAAGGAAATGGAAGATATCCTGAAGGCATTATCCGCCAACTGCTACTCAGTTTTTATGTAGATAATTGTTTAGTTAGTGTTGAAACTGAGCAAGAGTTAGAACAGTTTATTGAAGTTGCCACAGAAATTATGGCTGAAAGAAAATTTGATTTAAGAGGGTGGGAGTTCACTAATCCCGCTGAATCCACTGTAAGGTCAACAAACATTCTAGGAATGATATGGGACAGACAAAGTGATACTCTTTCCATAAATATTCCTGATGTTAATGAAACAAAGAATGAAGTGATCACAAAGCGAAATATTTTATCAGTTTCACACAAAGTTTTTGATCCCATAGGGATAACCTGTCCAGTGATGATGCGTCCAAAACTTTTGTTACAAAATTTGTGGAAGTCTAAAATTGGTTGGGACGCTGAAGTTGATCAAAAAACGGGCGAAGAATTTCTAAGATGGTTAAATGAGCTTGAATGTTTGAAGAATGTGAAGGTAGCAAGATGGTTGCACTGCGATAAGGGAGTTGAAAATATTTCACTTCATTTTTTTTGTGATGCAAGCAAGTATGCCTATTCGGCAGTAGTCTTTCTGCGAGTTTGTTATATGACTAATGTTTATGTACAGCTGGTACAAAGTAAAACAAGAATTGCCCCTTGTGGGAAAAAAGAGACAACAATTGCAAGATTAGAACTTCTTGGTGCCACAATATCTGCTCGTCTATCCACTGAGGTACGAAAAGAGTTTAAAACCCACAATGTGTATTTTTGGACAGATTCCACCACAGTGTTAGCTTGGTTGAAAAGAGAAGAAACGTGGGGTGTATTCGTACAGAACCGTGTTCAAGAAATTAGGAAACTGACACCAGTTCAAGCATGGAGACATGTACCTGGATCCTTGAATCCTGCGGATCGGCCAAGTAGAGGTTGTTCAGCTAAGCAATTGTGCCAGTCAAAATGGTGGGAGGGTCCCTGTTGGTTGTACCTTCCATCCCGTGAATGGCCAACTAACGACTCAGAGGAAGATGTCAATGAAGAAGAAGTGATTAGAGAAAAAAGAAGAACGATCGTATCTTCAATTGTAAATATTGAAGTTACAGAAATATGGAGCGATCATTTTTCCTCTTACAGTAGAAACATCAGAGTGGTGTCATGGATTCTTCGTTTCATACATAACACATCACATGAAAATAAATTAAAAGGTAACTTGAGCTATGAAGAATTCAAAGAAGCAGAAACTCAAGTGCTCAAATCCATGCAATTAAAAGTGTTTCAAGATGAGAAGTTTCTTAACAAAATGCAAGCATTTAGAGATGAAAAGGGATTACTGCGAATAAGAACCAAACTTGTAAATAGTGATGAAACTGAAGATTTTAAATTTCCCATTCTTTTACCTGGTAATAGTTTCGCTATGAAGTTAATACGAGAAGAGCATGAGAAATCAATGCATGCTGGTTCTTCTATCGTACTTGTCAGACTTAGGGAGAAGTTTTGGATTCTTAAGGCTAAAAAGTTAGTAAAAGATGTCATTTCTAAATGCGTGACATGCAAGCGTTTCAAATCTAAACCAGTTGAAGTTCCCTTCGCTCCGCTGCCTAGAGAAAGAGTTACCTTGACAAAAGTATTCGAGGTAAGTGGTGTAGATTATGCTGGTCCTCTCTACTTGAAGTCAAAAGGAAAAGCTTGGATCGTTTTATTTACGTGCGCCATTTACCGAGCGGTCCATTTTGAACTGGTACAATCACTCACCACAGATGCTTATATCCAAGCCCTCAGACGATTCATTGCCAGACGAGGCCGGATTTCAATCCTTTATTCCGACAACGGCACAAATTTTGTGGGAGCCAACAGAGCATTGAAAGCATTAGATTGGGACAAAATAGCCGCATACTCAACCGCTCAGAGAATCACTTGGAAATTTATTCCACCTACCGCAGCATGGTGGGGTGGGTGGTGGGAGCGAATGGTCAGCATGCTCAAAGAACTGCTACGTCGAGTTCTAGGGAAATATACCATCGATTACGAAGAACTCTACACGATATTGTGTGACTGTGAGTCAGTAATAAATTCAAGGCCACTCACTTACATACAAGATAATCCAAATGAATTAGTACCGTTGACACCCGAAATGTTTATTCACGGTGGCGGTAACAGCGAAACACCAGATCTAGATAATGTAGACCGATCTTGCCTCATAAAACGAATAAAGTATTTACAGAAGCTACGTGAAAATCTCAGACAAAGATTCAGAAATGAATACCTTGCTCTTTTAGTCCACAAAGGGGTAAGAAGAAATAACGTTTTAGACGTTGGTGATGTTGTGTTAATAGGACATGACAATGTCCGTCGCATCGATTGGCCACTTGGAGTTATTTTAGAAATTTTTCCTGGTAAAGATGGTATTCCTAGAGTTGCAAAACTGAGGACCAGTAAGGGGGAAAGGATCCGTCCATTTCAAAGGCTTTACCCATTAGAAGTGTCTACCAAAACTGATATTGAGGTCTTAAAAGCTGCTAGAAGGACTGACGATTTTGTAGAAAACAATGAAGCTTTAGAGGTGAATTATTTTCCTAAAACTAAGTCGGGAAGAATCATCAAAGTTCCTGTTCGGTTGGACTTATGAGCATTCTTTTTATTTTTAGCTCTAGTAGTTTAAAGTTCCAACTTTCGTAAAATTTTGGTTGCAAAGTTCAATAAGCCTAACTTTGCAAGGTGGGAGTATGTTAGAGATTGTTAGAGATTGTAATATGTTTTTATAGTTGGTGTCACGTGACTCTGACTGCTGCTGCTTTCATTTAATTTTTATTCTTTAACTTTGGTTTTTATGTTGGCAACCTTCTTGAAATGTTTTGTGTTGATTATTTAGTGTTCGAATTAGTTAGGTTTTGAAAATATCACTAAATTGAGATTGCTTTAGAATTAATAAATGTTTATTAAGTTTTAATTTGTATCTGTTTATTCATCTGTAGAACTAGTAGTTCATTTGAATAACATTAAAAAGGCGTCCGTGAAATTTATTTGTTTGCTGCGATTTACAACTTATTTTAAATCTTTATATGTAAATTAAATACTGTGTTTGAGTTATAAATTTAATTGCAAAAGTTCAGAAAGCATTTCTAACCAAAACACATCTATATTCTCTACTTTTTTTCTGTATTTAACGTATTTTCTATTGTACAATTCAATCAGACGTATAATTTAACATATTGTTACCTTGTTTTTATAAATTATCCTGTTTTAACTGAAACTATGTATGTAAGATAGTATTAGTTGTCTGTGTAAGATAAGATGGCAATTGGCTGTTAATTAATTGAATGGCTGGGACTTCTGAACTAAACTACAATTCACGTCTCAATCTTAGTTGAATATTTTTTTGGAATTGTGATTGCTTTGAAATTGTTGATCATTTGATCGTTCAACTGTTCAATTTCTTCATTAAAATTGTTTTTAAGAAGAATTTTTTTTAATTAAATTCATTACAATAAGCCATGTGACACTTTATTGAAGAACTAAAATTTAGTCTTAATTTTTTCTATCAAATTGGTTTTCTCTTAATGCATGTTATGGCATGAAGTTAAACAATATTTATGTATTTATTTTTTGTGATACATACCATAATTTTAAGCATCATACTTTTTAGGAATTTATGAAGCATATGAAAAAAATGGAGACAGCAAATATAGCAAATTTTACATTGAGCTTGATAACAGCCTTTGAAGTTCTCCAAAAAGTAAGTATCATATGTTTTAAAATTAAATAACATTGTCATTAACTTGCTGAAATTATCATTGAAACTAATATTTTGTGCAGTGATTGATTTGTAATTTTTTCCCTCCGAAAACAGGTATTTCAAACATGAAATATCTGTTTTCAATGGTTGTGAATCTATCAATTCTATAATGAATAAGTGATAAAATATTTCAATTTTAAAATACTGTGATATAATAAGTGATATTTTTCCTGAAATTTTTAGCATATTTTCTGTGTGTTTATATCATTCTGATATAATTGATCAGAAGAATAAATATGTAACTCATATTACTTTTACAAAAACCTCTAAAAAGTTTGATAGAAATTTATGAAAATTGATATTTTAAAAATTAGTGTATCTTTTAGCCTTAATAGTATTATTTCACTTTCTGTTTTATCTTTTTTGTCCATTTGATTCTCCTTGTTTTAACCTAACAGCCTAACATTCTCTGTTCACAAATATATATGACTAAAATTTCATCTATCCCTTTTAATTGTCAATTCTAAACTCCAATCAGCATAAGACATAGTTTAATTCCTATCAAACTAGTTTCTCACTGCTAGAAATCGTGAAATTAGTGCCATACAGAATAGTGTATCATGAGAAACTTTATTCTCAAAATTTCAAGGTGATAAATAGTTGTCCCTGTGGTTTTAAATTTATCGACAAAAAAAATTTTTATCTCTAAAAATATTAGTTATATCATCATAAATATAAGACAAATTTTAGTCATCTGATTTAAAAATAATAATAATAAATTATTTATGAAATGCAATGTTTTAAGTTTCTTGGAATTATTATGAAAACCTCAATCTAAAAATTATAGTTTTCAAACATATTCCAAGTTTTAAATATTTCAATTCATTAATATTTTGTTCTGACATTTTCACTCTAAACTTTGTTTTTGAACTTGTATACATATTTCAGCTTAAAATCTAAAATTTGTTATATATTTATGTTTTTTAAACATTAAAAGTTTTTTTTTTTTTTTTTTTTTTTTGGACCTTTAAAAAGAGAAACTTAGGGCTCATTCCACAATAACTAAATGCTTTTGAATTTGACTAAAAAATTTTTTGTGAATATGTGAGTACTGAGGTCAATCTTTTATCGATTTAAAATTTTGAATTTCAAGAAAAAAAATATTTTACAATGCTTCGAAAATTTTATAGTAGAGAGAAGATTTTATGCAAAGCTGACTAAAATGCCTAGATGTTGTTTAAAAAATCAATTCATAAGTTGTTTTAGTATATTACCTACTATTGTTTCTAAAGAAATGACTATGCTATCGGGAAAGATGGTAGTTGGTGGATTTTGAAATATACAAAAGTGTCAGGAACCTGTTTATTAGCCATCTTTTTTTAATGATAATTTTATTATTTAGAAAATAATATTCTACATGTTTTTTTTTTTTTTTACAAGCTACATAATTACAGAGATTTGAGTGTTTTCAAAATATTTAACATGTTCTTCCACAAAGCTGTGAAAACTGCAATCAAATAATATCGAAAATAATTAATAAGTTAGCGAAACCTGTTTACTTTCTCAAAATTTCCTTATGTTAAGGATCTGTTCTGCCAAAACAACTTAATTGTAACCGTCTGTTTACAGGCTTTCTCTTTACCTAAATTTAATCCGCTGTAGCACAGCAACTCCAGTGATCCAGAAGGCGCTACTAAGATATCTAATCATATATATTATGTAACATATTAACTTTCAACACTAAGAAACTTCTTATAGTTGCCTTGACAACAAAAGAATAAGAGCAATCATATTTAGAAATTTAACTTAATTGATATTTTCATATTGTGAAGAGTAGTGTATTTACTGAATGCTTGGACTGTTTTCTTGTGGAAAAGAAAGATTTGTTTATTGTTTTGTATGTATGATGTGAGAGGCCATAGTAAGAATCTTGGATTAGCAATGTGAATTTTGATGTTGTAAATAATGGTATTATGGCTTTGAATTTGTTTGGTGCGAATTTTATGATTATTGAATAATTGCTAGCAACTTCATGTGTATCTCTCGTATTCATGATATCTAATTTGCTTTACATTAAAAAAAAATTTTGGCTCCAGGAATGCACTATTTTCTGAACGTATTCTTGTATCAACTTTGGTATTGTTAACAAGAACAGATATTTTATCAATATCAAATATTTTTGTTTTTCAATTGTTTTCATTCTAGTAAAACTAAAAATAACTTTTACTTTATTGTTGCAGTACAATCGATCTGGATTGGGTACTCAATGTAATCAAGCTATTATGATAATTACTGACGGAGCTCCTAATACATTTGAAGACATATTTAGGCGTTACAATTACCCAAATATACCTGTAAGTTTACTTGTCCTTATAAGACAGCAGTTATCAATTAAATATAATGTTGTTTTTTTTTGTTATTTAATCAAATTGAAGCAATCTTGCTTAATTTTTCTACTAATTTTTAGGTCAGAGTATTTACATACCTAATTGGTAAGGAAGTTACTGAATCACATGAAGTAAATTGGATGGCATGTGCAAATAAAGGTTTGTCTTTTTTTTTTTTTTTTTTTTGAACTATGTTATTATTTGGTTTTATCCAGCCTAGTCAAATTATATCAGGTTTACGTTGAAATAATGCTTGATTATAACATTAAATTAAGACAATCACCTTCTACACTGTGTATGTTTGTAACTTTTATTAAATTATGTTTAACTGACTTAACAGAAATCATAAATAAAACTTTAATCCTACTTCTCTCCATTGGTACAAGCTTCATGTGCCCATTATTTGCAGTATGGGCTTTGTATCCAACTTTCCTGTTACTTTAACTTGGTCTAGCTTGTAACTTATAGCTTTTTGTACTACTTGATATTGTCCAACTGACCAAATCTGAGTTTTATTCTACAGTGCCATTTAGCAGAAAGGGAGAGTTATATTAATTTCTAGATGCAAAATCTGCTTAAATAATTACTAAAACAAAGCATTATCAAATGATTTTACTAAAAATAAATCTTTAAACAACAATAAACAGCAGAGTAAAAATTGGTGATGTAAAAATTAAACTTTTCTGATAAATATTTCAAATAATTGCTATTGACAGAGAAATAGTCTACACTCTCTTTCATTCATCTCTGAATAAAATGGTGAATGCCTATTTCTAGTTCCATGCGATATCTGATAATTGTCAGCAGTAATTTAATCAAAACTGACTGGTCCCTATTTTATTCCTCTTCCCAATTTTGCCCATCTCTCCTATTTACAAAAAATTAGTGATCACAAAGATATTCATTCTTGTATAAATAATTATTTCCTGAATTTTGAAATAAATAGCATTTAAGAGAACAACACTGAAATATAATGCAAGTTGTTTTATAGTAATCAATGAATAAAAACTAGAGAACAAATTTTATTTTTTGTCAAAACTGGACTCAGAAAACTTAAGAAATTTAATTGTCATATTGTGTGTGCTGTCAGATTTTTATTCCGCCTCCTTTTAGTGATTCAAATACCTGTCTAGACATCAATGTTGTTGAAATTTCCATTGCCTGTTATGATATTTTGACTGCGGCTTCATTTTGTAATTTATGATAGAATCAATGCAAATATCTAGTTGTGTTAGTACAAAAAAATTTTACTCTGGATTAGAAATATAAACATGGCTTTGTGATTATTTAACTTAATTTAAAAATTTTTAAACAAAAATTCATATTTTATTTTATTTTTTTCAGTTTTTCATTTTATTCATTATGTATGTGTATGATTTTTAGTCTTCCACTCTCAAGGGCTTTAATATATTTTACTGTTTTCCAGGTTTTTATACACACATGGCTACACTTTCTGAGGTTCGGGATAAAGTTCAGGTCGGTGTATATTTTTTATGCAAACTTTTTTGTCTCTAGATTATTTGGTTCAATAATCTTTTTTTTTTTTTACTAAAAATTTTATTACTGGTTGTTCTATATTCATATTACATATGAATATACAATTCTATATTCATATTACATATGAATATACAATTCTGTATTCATATTACATATAAATATAGAAGGGCTTATTCAAATACTATGAAACCATGTTTTAGACTCAAATAACAGTTTATTGTTAAAGGATTACTTATAAAAATCTGATTTTACATGAAAAAATATGAAGAAATTATGAGAAAAATATGTGAGAAAATAAGTATTTTTAGTATTTGTGCAATATAGTACATGAATTATTCTATAAAAAAATACCAAATTGGGTGTAATTAATTGGAACTCGCTAAAAACATACAATTTTCTCACATGCACCAATTCATAGTCTTGGACTTCATGGATTTTAATCAGAATAAAATTGAAAACAAATGTGAGATGAGGTGAATATTTTTACTAAGAATTTAATGGTTAATATTTCTTAAAATTAAGACTGCAATGTGATCTCTTTTTTTTATCATATTCTACAATTTTGTTAAAAATCATGTAATGATTTTTAAAAGACTCCTGAAAGCTCTTTTGTCACTCATATCTTTTCCTTTTATCAACATTTGAAATGCATAAATCTTTTTAAAAAGTTTTTACCAAACATTTGGGGGCAAATTTTGTCGGGTATCAATTTAATGAACTTCTATTCTTACTGTTTCAGAAATATGTGCCAGTTATGAGCAGGCCTGTTGTTTTGTCTGGTACACGACCATTTGTATGGACATCTGTCTATGCAGATGTGCCGGTGAGTTGTTAATTTAATCCTTTTTAGTATTTAAATCTTAATTTCTTACGTATATGTCTGTTTCTATGACACAGATGTTTTTATCAATATATTTCATATGAACTATAATTAATAATTGAATAAATGTTTCTTAATGTCTCATATTTTGCGAATATCTAATATATGAATACTGAATGTCCTCTATAAATTGTAATACAAATATAATTTAAGAAGTTTTACTTCACTATCTTGAATTATTATTATTATTAAATTAAAAAATTTTTATTTAAACTTCATAGGTTAAATATTTCCACAAGGGTTTGACATATTTTTGCATTTTTTCTGCAATAAAAATTTATTAAAATAATAGTATTTGAGCATGTATCGGAACATTGTTTTTAAGTAATAAGCTAATAAACTCAGCTATATCATTTTAGCCGCAATTTTTATACCACTTCAGCTATACTACTTTAAAACTTGCATGTTTTTTGGATTTCTTTTAAAGCTTTAAGGATCTTAAAAATCATTTTTTGAACATAAATTATTTTAAGCGTAATGCTTCATGATTAATAATTTTGCACTATGCACTAATCTATTTTTTCATTGTTAATTTTGATGAAATTTTATTTGAGTCCTTATTGCTATTTTTCTCATCAGTTTAAGAAAAAATTAGAGCCAATCTAATTTTCAAAAATAATACTTGGTATAATTTCTTATATTTCCTGCTTTTAAACAAAATTCAGGCAACTGACCTCAACCTAGCAGAATGGAAAGATAGAGAATTTGAACAAATCCGTATCAAACTAAATCAAATGCGAATTCAGCAGTGGCATTCTGCCCAAGAAGATGAAGATTATGCTGATCCTGATAGTACACCTGAGCCCGAACACGAAACAAAAGAGATTAGGGTTTGTGTTTTGTTCTAAAGCTAATGACCCTATGTTTTGCTTGATTCCCAAATCAAATCCTGATGTTTGTTGTTTCTAGAAAATTACTGAACAAGCAAATGACTCCAAATTCCATAAATCCATACCCTGTAATTTCAAAGTTTACCTTAACATTCACTGATTCACTTTAGGGTCTTGAAGAAAACCTTTAATCTCATTTAGACTGATGAATTAATATAAAAAAATTAACTATAGAATAGGAAATTGTGTTTTTAATAAAAATTATAAAAAGTAAAATTAGTTTTGAACTAATCTTATTATTTTAACTTTCTTTGATTTTTTATAACAACCAATAAAAATTGTGTGTTGAACTAAAATTTGGAATGATGCTTTTTTTTTTTGCATTATTTTAACGGAAGATGTCTTTTGTATTACTTGAAATATTAATTGATAACTCTTTAACAGTGTGCATTTGTTATATTTCTCTGCATGCTGCATTCTGGAATTTTACATTATCTCATGAAACATTCTGCGTGTGCAATTTATGTATTAGATTCCTCGTAGTAGGTTCAAGAAAAAACAGGTGTGTACCCTATTATGTTCTAATTGTGATTAATACTAAGTGTTATTATTCTATTTTTACCCTTGAAACCTTTTTTTAAAAAAAATTTCTATTATTTGGCTTGTAATTTTCCTGGATTTTTAAATGAACTATATCTGTAATATGATTCTGTCTTTAAAAAATGTAGTTATGATTTATTTATCTGTATGTTACTGGAAATATATAAAGCATTTACATTATATAGGATGCCTAGTGTTTTGAGGCAAAGTATGAAAAATGAAAATTATTATTACAGGGAAACCTTGGTTAAGCAGACACTCTTGAAACTAAAAAAATTGTCTGTTTATCAGAGTTACTTGTTTACAGGAAAAGTAAGCTAGCAACGAAGGCTAATGCCATTAATTGTTTGGAATAAAAGCAATGATATAGAAATAATTAAATTATCTATAATAAATATTTACATTGATATTAAACTTGACATAATTATAACAACAAAAAAATAGCATTTATTATATGCCTTTGTTTTATATTTATTTAATTGAAAAGAAAAATGTGGTGTAAAATTTGTTTAAACTGCTGCATCTTACCATTTCTTCGTGATGCAGTTTTCAATCATTTAGCATTTTTACATCAATTTCATCATTTTTGGATAGATAAAAATAGATATATTTCCTCTAACACCTCTCCACCACTTGATAGAAAATGTTGCAATACCTCTTTGAAGATAAAACATTCTATAATAATGTTTAAATTAATAAATAATGTTTAATCATTTCATTCTTTGTGGGCCAATTCTAGGTATTATATAAAATACCGAATTTCATGCATTGCTGGTAGCGTGTACAGTTGAATCTGGATTGCTCGTTTCCCTTGGAACAATCCATTACAATGTATAGATATGGGAAAGTGGCGAATGCAGGTCAACAAAAATATTAAATAATGACCTGAAAACACGTAAAAAGTTGTAAAGAAATAATGGACTTGAAAATTAATAAATTTAAAATAAGTATTAAAATGTTAATTAAAATTTACTTACTGCAAAAATATTTAAGATGCAGAGGAAAGAGGAATAACTTATTTATATATTTATTTTAAATATTTGGAAATATTAGATTGAAAAAAACATTCGTCTAACAACAACTAAATTTTGACATTTTCAACAGATTGTTCTTCATCTTTGTTTTTCTTAATTTTAGTTCTCATTTTGTAGAAGGCATTGCCTTGGGTAGAATGTATAAAGTAATATAAGAAAGAAAAAGTAGATAACATCAAAACAAATAATATAACTAAAACAAATTAAAATAGAATCTTTTGTTTCACATGCCATAAGTAGGGTTTCAAGTTAGTCACAGCATGAATTTCTGTAAATAATCAGCCTATTTAGATAGGTTTTTTATAAGGGTTTTATTTCATTGTTTTTTCCTGCCACAAATTTCAAACCCAAGCCTGTTCATAGCATTTTAATACATTTAATTTAAAAATGAAGTTAGTTATCTAATTTTTTAAAGACAAGAATGCAAAAAGACAAGTGGTTTAGTGAATGCTTGCTGTAACATAACGTTTTTATGTTAATAATTGGGGTTTTTTCCCAAAGAACTTTACTTAACAAATTAAAAAGTATTATTGATCTCTGTAATAAAAAGTTAATTTATTTTTATGTATATAAGTTTATAATTCTAATGTTACTAATTATAAGTTTATAATTCTAATGTTACCCTTTTCAGCCTCTTCAATTAATGACTACAGTTGCCACTCCAGTATTTGATAAACGAAATGTAAGTATACTGGCCTAAATTTCTGCGAAACTTGCAACGTATTTCCCTTCTTTATTCTTGTAAGATTTTTATTTTTTTTATTTTTCTGTAAGTTGGAATAAACTTTCTTTTAGATCAAGTCCGCTAGTTTATTGGGAGTGGCTGGTACTGATGTTCCTATCAGGGAAATTACTAAATTAACAAGAGCTTATAAGGTATCTTTCATATTCACTCTATGTACTTTTTTATTTATTGTTGCATTAGTAAAATAATTTGTGGCGAGAAATCAAATCAGCTTTAAATTTTATTTCCTTTTTACAGTATTATAGTAAATTAAATATAAGTAATTTTTTAACATTGTTTAAATTAGTATGTTTTTAAAGTACTCATTTTTAATTACTCATTTTTTCATAAATTTTGGTTACCAAAAGTTTTCAAGTAAACATTTTAGCTATTGAGCCTGAAAAACACTGTTGCTTTGAATTGTTGCTCTTATAGAGTTTCATTTATTGCTTTTTTACTTCATTTATGCTTTTTTTATTATTATTCAACATTTTTCGGCCAAGGAGCTATTTTTTCACATAGAAACAGTTTTTCATATCAAAATTACAATGAATTACTAAGAATCAAAATATATTTAAAGTGCCTAGAGTTCTCCTTTTCTGATAAAACTTGATTCAAGTTTTAATGGCTAGCATTGGTTTTGAAGGAAAAAAAGGCCAAGATCACCATGATACTAATTGCAACTGATTCTGAACTCTGCATTCTTTTTATTCAGAATGTCTTTTACATCGATCACTCAGTACAATAATATTTAATGCTCTGAAGCAAATTTTGACCAATCACAGATGGGTTCTGTTTATGTGACTTTTTTCTATTTATTTTTTAATCATGGCAGTAAGATTGCATTTTTCTTCTTATCTGGAATTTTTGGTACTTGGTATTAAGTGAGGTTTTTTTTTTCTTAAAAGAGTAAGGAGAATATTAGCGTATAGAAAACTGCTGTTATTAATAATTGCTGTTTATTATTCTTAACAATCAAATCTTCTTAATCATATTTGTTTTTTTAAGAGAATTTATTTTAGAACATTAAAATATTCACTATGTGTTTAAGAAATCTCCATGCATTGATGGAAGAATATACTTAGTTAAGTTATTCAATTCTACAATTTTTACTATTTGCTTTGCAAGCTCTGTCCTGTACACCTCTTCACTGTTTATTTTCTGGTTTCACAATGCAGAACAAACTGCAAGTCATTATGTGACTTTCTATTTCTAACTGCCAGACGGTCAATAAAGTTACCTTACAGCTTTTACAATATGTACTATTCAGAACTGTACATTTAAAAAGAAGTTGAAACTATCTTAGAAATTCAATTATGAGCAAAATAAAAAATTTTGAACGAATCTTGTTAAAAAAATTTCTACTTTGTATACTTGAAATTATTTTTGTGATAGATAGCGTTGAGTGTGTGACTCATTTTACTACATGTTTAGAATTTAATGTCTTTAACTATTCCGTAAATTTAAGAAAAAAATATCTGTATTTTCCTATTTGACTTTAAATAAAGTAAATTTTAACATAAAAAATAAATAAAAAAAATTAGAGCAAATTTTAAAAATATAATAATTTGCTTGCAATAAAAACACACACACATCCACTTATTAACTAAAACAGTTTTACTAGTATCTTAAGATTTATATTCGAAATGATTTTGATTTTACTATTACAAAGTAACATATGCAATTATTTTTATTACATTTATTTAAGAATTTATTAAAGAAATTGTAGGGGCAAGGACTAAGTTCCAAACCTATATTAAATATTTTTTGTTGCTTTTTTTAGACACTTGTAATTTATTATTTCATATAGCGGTTGCAGTGTCTGTCGTATTTCATGTATTGTTAAAAGTTTGTATTATGTGCATTAAAATATTTATTCTTTTTTTTTTTAGATTGGAGTCAATGCTTATTCATTTGCAATTACAAATAATGGGCATGTACTTTTTCATCCAGAGCTTAGACCATTGGTAACATTTTTTTCAATGCTACTTAATATCACACGTTTATTAAAATGTTTTGAACTAATATCAGCACTTATTTCTTAAATTAAATTCATTTCCCATAACTTTTTCTAAATTTTTATATAATTTTTTTTTGTCTCATAGAATAATTTTTTCTATTACTTTAAAAATAATTGTTACACAGAATTTTTCATTCATATCTTAAACAACTCGAATCATTTCTCAATCATCAATTTCTTGATTTTAAATTTTACAAATATAGCACTTTTCAACATCCTTCAAATTATTATTCTCTCCTTTCTTTGTTCTTTATTATTTTACACTGTAAGCAAACTGTGTATTTCTTCCTCATACTAGGCACTGTAATAATTATTATATTATAGGCCCTGATCTAAATAGGAATGATGGTCAAATTTTTAGACGAAAAAAAAAACTTTTGTCTCGTATAAATTAGCTTTATATTTCCTATTTATTGTTTTTATGATTTATTTTAATCATTCTATATAATCTAATATGAATGATGTGTTAGTGAGGGAGGCAAAATAAAAATTTTAATGTTTTCTATCAAATAAAGGAAATGAATTAAAAGAATTTATTCATTTTTTTTTTCATTCACTTGCAAAAGTATTTTTTTATAAGTAATTCCTACCAATTTTTACTTTTTTTGAGATTTGACAATATAGATTCGAACTTGCATATATGTTATCTATATTAATTCCTTTAGTAGTCTTTTTTTTTAAAAAAAATTATTCTGGAATTAGATATGCTCTTAATAAAACATATGATATACGGTAACAAAATAAGAAAATGGAACACCTTAATAACTTTTGATCTGAATTTCGTGAACTACAACATGCCTGCCAAGTCTCCTGTTTTTTAACGAAGACTCCTGTATTTTATGACTATCTCCTTTTTACCCGTATAGTTTTCCATATCCAAGTTTCTCCATATATGTAGAAGACATTTTTTTTTTTTTTTTTTTTTTGAAAAAATGGCTATAAAATATCCGCTGATGGCAAAAATACTTCTTATTCCTCAACAAATGGTGTTATTGCCAGTACTGCAGTATGTTGAGTGTTAATAGTTTAGGTAATTATAAATAATGATTTAAAATTATCTTCTTAAGATTAAGATTTATTTACTTATTTTTTACTTCGTTAAATGTAAGTGCTTATATTATTTCCAATTTTGACTTACATGATTATGTTTGATGTATCAAAACTTTACTTGTAGCCTGAAAAAAATCTTGCTAGTAAAATCTCCATTGTTTTATTTCTCCAATGTTGGCAGGTATGCTACAATGCAATCTTAATGATTTGAGGAACTAATATTAAATACGCTAAAATGCTTGTCAATTAAATTATTTCGTTTGATTAAACCATAACATTTTACAGCTCATTTGAATTCTTGGCCCTCAAAATATGGGAGTGAGCTGAAATCTAAAAAAATGGTTTCGATGATTAAGAAAGGAGTGTGGTCAAGAATTTGGTCCCTTAATATTAATTTGACTTTTTGAATATTTCACCATGTCTCTGGAACTAATTAAGAAGTCAAAAACTTTTTACACACATGCATGTCTAGCTCGTTTATCCAAAGTAAAATCTGTGTAAAACAAAATAATTAGTTTAATTATTTATTATTGATTGTAATAATGATAAAAAAGTATTTGAATTTTGCAGTGCATAAATTTTTAACTATGTAATTTTAAATGACAAAATACGAAATCTGAATAGAATCGGTAAAGAAATAAAAATTTATGAATACAATTTTTTTTTCTTCATATATATTATTCAGTGTGAAAAATGAACGGGAAAGGTTTCTAACTTTCAATTGCTCACCTGTCTAAATTATTGGGTCCATATTTTCCAAATTTTGTCTGCTCCATATTTTGAAGATGAAGAATCAAAATCCCTTGAAAAAAAGTTTCTTTATTTAAAGAAATTATGTTTCTGTATCTTATTTCTTAACTTAAAATATCACCCGCAGAAATTAATTGGCATATTTAAGATTAGCACTTTGAACTATTAAGATTGCATCTTAGTGTATGTCAAACTGATCATTAAATCAAAAGTTATAATAATATTTCTTTCTTTTTTTTACTGTATTTTTATCACTTGCTCATACTTTGTTTGATTTTTTATTACCAGGTATGTAAGTCCATTGTACAAGAAACGTCTTAATAACCATTATTTTAGCAGTTTGTAAGAAGAAGAAAAAATTAAGTAAAATGCATTACAATGCAAAATGTAGATTTTGTTGCAGTGCATATTATGTTTACTGTATTTCAGATAGTACTTTGTATAAAAATAATTTTACTAAAGGAACTAATAAAAACAATATTTTTCTAATGAAGTAATTGAAAAATTAAATGCCTTAAAAATGTAATTGGTTAGCATACTAAAACAGTTTTAGTATGCCAAGACCTTAATAATTTTTTTAAAATTGAAACATTGGATTAAAATGCAATCTTTTGTACTATTCTGGGATGATATGAAATATTTTCTTACAGTTTCAAGAGTTACTTAAGCCAGGATACAGAAATGTTGACCTAACAGAGGTTGAACTAGTTGACACAAATTCCGGTTTGTATGTAAGTTATTCTTTCTTATTTTTTGTTCTCTGTGATAATATCCTTGAAAATTTCAATCTTATTAACATAGCCAACTCATATGATTATTTATTGTGAAAACAAAGTTGTAGTTTTAAGTAACTTTGTATAAATTACTCCCTCTGTATTGAAATATGTCTGTAGTCTTTCTCCCCTTTTTTTTTTCTTTTTGACAGTTTTAGTTTAATTGCTTTATCTTGTATTATTAAACTCTGTTTTCAGTGTGTTCTTCTTTATTAAAATTATTTTCTGGTTTGAAACTTTAATTTGACTTGTATTTATGAATTTATGAAAACCCATGAAAATTTCACAGTGAAAATTTCACACATTCAAAAGCGAAAAATAAGAAATGCTAATCTGCAAGCATTATTGAAAGATTATGTAGTATGCTATTGCACTCTTGATTATTTCTTGGTTTTTTATTTCATTTCATCACCGACATTGAGCAGATAATCGATATTGTAGTTGTGGCTAAATCGATGTTCAACATGTATGTAATTTTTAACCCAGCAACAAAGACTAGGGAACTTCTGGATAAATCATTAGGACTTCTTCATTAAAGACTTTTTGTTTGAAAATAATCTTGTTTCACATTGCATGTAGAAGAAAACTGCACATTCCAATGACAAGGAGACTTTAACTAATGATTCAACTAACACTGGGAATATTTTTCTTCAATAATGTGACTGCTGAGTTTTAGGAACTGTATACAAATTGATCAGAATTTGAACCTGAGTCACTTTATTAGATGGCGCATGTATATTTAATAAATGGTGTCTCTAGAAACAGTTTCCATTTATTATAAATTGTATCAGAAAACTGTGTGCTCAAACTGCTATAACTTAAAAGAAAACACATTAACGAATATTTTAGTAAAGCTCTTATTTTTACCAAGAGCGCACATGAGTGTGTGAATGTTATGGGTAAATTCCCCAACTGATCTGCTAATTTAGAGTTATAAAATTTAGAAGTGGTTAGAAATTCTATTTTCATAAACATAATAAAGCACTTTTATATGAGAATGTGTGTAATAATGGATATTACATCAAAATTTTTTACATTTCCTATAAACCCTGAATATCCTGATTTATTTTATTTTGTTTTAAAAAAAAAATTCGTGGAAGTAATCTAATCCTTATGATCTTATGATAGATTTGACAGTAATTAATTTTTAATACTTGCAAATTTATTGCTTTTCATATGTGTTCAAAATCAATTGTTTATTTTTCTTTTTATCTGCAACTTGTATTTTTTATGTCTGTTTCAAGGAATTTGAAGATCAGTTGCTAATAGTAAGTATGAAATTTTATTTTATTTTAAAATTACTTTTAACTTTTCCGTTACTAATGAAATTTTTATGTTGTTTCAGATAAGAAAAAACATGGTAGACAGAAGAATAGGTTGGGGGAAAATGGCTGTGAAAATTCCAATCGAAGGCTTTGTAAGTAGTTCTCCTTAATTAATTGTCTAAAAATTTTTATGTTCCTCAATTTTTTAGTGTCGTATTCACTTAGTTTCTACATTTTTCCCAGTTTTTGTTGGTGTGCTCAAATTGTTTCCTCAGAAAAGTGGAACTTATTTAGTTTCAGAGAAACCCTTTTGTTACTATTCTTCTTTTTACAACCACTTAATACTGGAAGGAATTTGAGATACCTTTATGTAGTATTTTATGTTAAATTAAAATGTTTTTTAATTCACGATTTTTACTGAAACTCTTTGTGTATTGAAAACTAAACCACAATAAATTTTATAAAGTAATAGAAGTTAAAATAATATTATAAAAGTGTTTAAATGGCCTAAGATCAGCATGCATAAAGAGACATACAAAACTACTCCTGTGCAAAAACTTTTAGATGCCCAGTCCTTATTTATACATCTGTAACTTAGGCTGTCCCAAAGAAAGAAGCTAATGTTAGCCATTTGTGGGAAAAAATCTTGCGAACCATTTTTGGCAGAGTCAAAGAGGGCACTTTCTACTGAAAAAGATCAAACAGAAATTTTCATAATTTATGAGGACATAGATATAATAATAAAATAAAAAAAATGAGATTTGTTTGGCACATTTGTTTAGATACAACTAGTTCAACTCATAAGATATTCTTACACAAACCAGTTGTTTGTAAAGCTAGAAAGCATCTAAAACTTGAATGACTCAATCATTTTGATTTTAAAATAATCAGCATTTTGAAGTGGTAAGATCTGGTAACAAGAAGAATGACATGAAGAAATCTTCTAGAGAAGACTATGTCCCACCCTGGGCTGTCGTGCCAATGATGATGATGTCATTAACTGAAACTTCTTAAGGGGAAAATGTAGCCAGTTCGAGTGTATTGAAAATAGCTCTACTCAAACTAGTGCTTACAAACAGACTCGTTTATAGGTGAGCTCAAACTCACTTTTGTAGAGTAATCCCAAAATCTTTTGATTTGAGCAAGTAAAAGATTTGATAAGTAAAACCACTGAGAATTTCTTAGAAGCTATTTATAGGGCAAATATTTGCTAACATATATAATACATTATTTAAAATTAAATATTTTCAGGTCATGATATTAAAAATTTCTAAATTCTTAATAATTTTTACATATATTTTATACCGAATAACTTAACTAAACAGATTCTTGTATGTTTGTTTTTTTTTAGGGTAGAAAAAATAATTTATTTAAATTTTATAGTAAGTTCTCCATCAGTTTCTGAAAACTTTTTTTTTTTTATAATGCTGGTATCGAGGTTTGGTTGAGCCTGTCTCGTCTGCAATGCATGCCTAAAGTTATTTGCAATTTGCCTCATCTAAAAGAAACTAAAATTTTCTAGTTACCTAACACTTTCTAAGAAACTGTTTACATTTTATTCTGTCACAGATTTACTTTGCTAGAGAAAAAAATTAAAGTAAATTATAATTTTTTATAAACATGAATTTTTTTTTTAAATATTATTCCTAACCATATTTAATTATTAAAAAAAATTATAAGTATAATATTGGTAACAAATAATGTATTATTTTCCCAATAGGTTTCATAAATTAAATTTTTGCATTCTTTTAATTTGTGATAATGAAGTGATCTAATATGATCTTAGAATTATCTTGCTATTTAGCAATCCATTAAGATTTTAATATAATTCATTTTTATGAATTTTTCTTACCTTTATTACTGCTTTTGTTTATTATACAAATAATTTTGCTGTTTCCTTGGGTTTTTTACTTTGTTACTTATTTTAATGTTCTTTTTTTTTATCTGGAGCAGAAAAGAATTGTTACTCGGAATAATTCTTACTACTATGGACCTATTGATGACACTCCTTTTTCGTAAGTGTTTGAGTCTTCCTTCTTATTATCTCCAGAAATAGTTATTGTCTAGTTTCTATGTTGTTATGTTGCTCATATTTTATTAATATTGTTTATTTGCCTTTAAACTCTTCTATAGTAACTGTTAGCATGCTTCCCTTTATGATATTTTCTTCAAAAGTATTTTATTGTAATTATGATTATAGTATAAGAAATAGTGTAGCATGGCGAAGCGATTCTCCTGGGTAGAGAGCTGGAGCCAGATCACTCCTAAGCTTTATTTTCCTTGGAGCTGTAGCTCTAAATTTCCCCCATTGTGCTAATGCTATCACAACCCCCCCCCCATTTCAGCCTTCTGGCCACTGCCTAATTTTCTTAAATTACTTTTCCCATTGTGCCTAGTACCTACCATTTAACTGTAAAGGTAAACCTTAACAGGCTCGAATACCTGGATCGACGCATATTCCATTGTCGATCATGCTCGAAGTAAGATTTAGCTTAGACTTAAATTTATGCAGCCTAATTCATTTGGATAAGTTAATCACTTTTACATATAATAAGAAATAGATTTATTATAGAGGGGAGCAGATGCTTCATCTGAGGTTCCCTCTGTCACGATGGGATTTGTGAACATTCCAGTGTCTCTTCCGAAATACTGATAAAAATTGAAAGAATTGTTTTTAAATAAAGTAAGTTCCCTTTGAACGAATCTGATGTTTTTTATGATGCGGCCCCCTGTCTTGGGATTTTATAGCCAACAGTGGCTTCCTTGCTACTGCTCCTTTTTGTTAGAATCAAAGCAGTGAAAGCTCTATCATACTCATGCATCAATGTTTCAGAAATTTCATTGTGTCCTACAAACATTCAAGAAGCCTGCTGCATTGTAACGACATTGTCTGTTACCCAAGTTGTGGTAGGAAAACTATTCTTGTAATTTAATGATTTAAGATCAGTTCTAAGTTTATTAGATTCAATTATTTTCTTAAGAATGAACAACTAACTGAACTGGGAATTATATTAAATTTATATTTTAAGTGTGAGCTGATGATTACGTTATTTTTTATTTATTTACTTATTTTGTTTCTCTTTGTAATAAAAGTTTCAAATCTGAAATTAAAAATCACATATAAATATATATTAAAATTGTTGGAGCCTTAGCGAAGCCAAAGCATTAAAAAATTTTCTGTTATGAGTCCTTTTCCTAGCAATTGATGAGTGTTAAAAAACAGGAGGCAGAGTCTTTTACTATATCTGATGCCCCTATATCTATACTAAAAGTTCCATTCAACGTACACTTCACTATTTTTTTACTCATTTACTGTAATGAAAAGTTTTATTACATTCAATTTCAGAATATCTCTAGACTTTGTAAGTTCTTAGGCACAACATTTAGCAGGTCCTGAAGTGTTCTCTTTCTCTGCTGTCCCTAAGAAAATAAATCATTTAAGACCCAAGATTTTTGCCAATATTATCAAAATAAATATGGATATTTTTCTTTTTCAAATTTCAGTCCTTAAAACTAACAGCATTTTATCGTAACATTTATCATACATTTCATAGTAGCATAACATTTTATCGACTTTTATTCTTCAAATTTCATCATTCTCTCTCATAGAAGTATGGAATTTTGTCTACAAGGGTTTGTTCAAATAATTATCTAAAGATATAGAAATAAAACTTATTTTCTAATTCTATAATTTGACTGAGAGTAAAAGCTTAATTTCCTGGAATATGCAGGATAGATGGTTATTCCTGATATTTGAGCACCAAAAACTTTGATTTTCTACATTACTTTATTTCTGGAAAGAAAGAAAAAAATCATTATTGATATTAGCAATTTTAAAAGATAATAACAAAATGCTAGTTGTCCGTGAAAATTATTTAAAATAAATATGAAAAATTAAATCACCAAATGGAGGAAACAAAACAGAAAAATTTGTTTTAAATTCTTAACTTCTACTTTATTACCATCTGTTTCAGTTCTTTCATGCTTAAAATTTAAGTTTTCCATATTACTGTTATTACTTATTAAATTGTTGACAAAACATTTTTATTTTATTGTATCTTATAGATTAGCTGTTTCTTTGCCTGAACCTTATGGCCATTATAGAGTAATAGGAAAAGTTGAAGTGAAAAGGAAAGAAGAAGATTGTAAGTGTTACTTTTTGACACCAAAATTATGTTTTATTATGTAATTCTGCAATTTTTGAAAACATTTAGATTTTAGGGGTGAAGATATTTAGATTTTAAAATATTTGGATTTTAATTCAATTTTAGGATGTGTTTATAATATTCTATCAAAATATAAACCTATGTAATAAGAAGCAAAAATCCAGATATAGTTTATAGACATTTAGGTAATTTGCTGCTGTTAATAAATTTCATGTTTGCTGTGATGAAAGAAAATCTCATTATCTGTCTATGCACTAAAAATAATATTTATAGTATTGACAGAAACAGCTTTATATTATACTTTAGCTTTTTTATTATTCTTGTGCTACTTTTAGTTATGGAAAAAAACTATATTTATGATTACAATTGCATCAGCAATTTTTACATATTGGATATTTCTTCAAATTTATGTATTTGTATTTATCAAATTATGTAATTTCTTTGGATAAAAAGTATGATTGACAAAAATAATTCATTTTTCAATTAGTTGTTCTCTTTCAAAAGTTGAAACTTGATATTTAATATTCTATTATACTTAGCATGACCTAATAAGAATTCATTTGTTATTTACTGAATACCTATTAGATTGTCACAATAATTTCCTTCCTTTTTAGTTCACTAAAGAAGTTTGTTCGTTATTTTTTTTACTACTATTTTATAAAAATTATGAGTTCAAATTTCTTTAATGTGCGCAATCTTGCTGATAGAAAACCTTTTTTGACTTGCATGCAGAAGAAAGAAAGTTATAATTAATCATAGAGATTAATCATTTGTCTAAATAATGTTTGGAGAGTTACCAGTGGCGTAGCGAGCTTAACTCGCGCCCGGGGCACAATACCCTTTTAGCGCCCCCTATTCAAAAACCATATAATATTATATGCAAAATATACTCGCAAATTAATAATACATATGATTAATAATCATATGATTATAATACATTAATAAAACTAATTACTATCTCTAAATTTTTCGTGCTTTTGATGAAGCAAATGTATCAATAATATCATCAAAATTGTTCATTTAAAATTTTTCTTTTTCCACACTTAAAAATGCTAGGTCACTTAGGCGATCTGTCAAAATTAATTTTAATTTGCTGAATGAACGTTCGCAGCTAGCAATTGATACTGAGATAGTCAGGAGTATTTGAAATGCCGCTCTCAGATTTGGAAAAACATCTTCTCCATTCGAGATTGATTATAAAAGTAAGAAATTCTAATGGAGTTTTAGGTTTAATTTCTTTTCTACTGCTGAGTAACATTTTGCTGTCACATATTTTGATAAAAAGTTCTATTACATTGAAATCTGTATTATAAAATTCACCCAGATTTTTAAATTTTTTTTTCAAGGTCGTTATCCTTGTTTAATAAATTTTCAACGTCTAGTAGAAATCCAAATTTGAAATTAAGGTCACTTAATCGTGTACACATTTCTTGTTGGAGACTATCAAGAGTGCTTTTCATAACGCGAGGAATTTCACTTTCTGCGGAAAGACCACCATAGCCAATTCTCCAGGCACGTATTGTATCCATATCCCATTTTTTACAAAGAGACTCTGCTTTTTCTATTGCCTCTTTACAGAGCTTGTCTCAAATTTCGGCTAGTTCAGTCGCTAATGATTCAAGATCATGGAACAATTCTCTAAAATTCATTCTAGGATCTTGTAATCTAAGCTGCACACGATCAATCCTTCTTAAGATTTCATACCAGAAATGAACTAAAGTTATAAAACTAAAGGTTAGTATATTTTGCAACAGAATTGTAGCTTCACTTCTGTTGTCACTTGTAGTGGTAGTGTGCGCTGCTAATTTCCCATCGTTTATTAGTTGATTTCGAACAATAGATGCCAGAAGATGAATGAATTCATTTTGAATCTGTGGTGACAAATATGAGAACAACAAATTTTTCTGTTAACAAATTTTTTCATACTCTATTCACTTAATAATAGAATCGTCGAGTAGATGTAGTTAGTAATCTTATTTGATTTATTACTTACCAAGAATGCCTTGAAATTGAAAGGTAGTCACATAGTGAAATATACAATATAATTTATGCTGACATTAAACTTATATATAACATTTAATATTTAATAACATTTCATTTTTATTCTAAGCAGAGCGCGATGACAAGGTCGTGAATTAAATATTGAAATATATTTAATATGAATGTAATATAATATTTAATATGAATTAAATATTATGAATAATATTTGTGAATTAACATTTATTATATTACACTGGCACTAATTTAAAATATATTTTCCAGAAGTCAATTATAATAAAAAAAAATTATCCAGCAATTTTTTGTTTTGCGTACCATTTGGCACCCCTTTGTGAGTAGCGCCCGGGGCATGATGCCCCCCCTTGCCCACCCCTCGCTACGCCACTGAGAGTTACTATTATTTCAGCACATTGACTAGTTTACACTAGCTTTCCATAAGTAAAGAAAAGGTTCTAAGTTTTTTATACTCCTTTTCTTCTTGTTTTATATTTATTTATGTTTAGAAAATCAAAACTAATGCAAAATTCTTCTACCTTTTTTTAATTCTTCATAATTTAATTTTTTTTTAATTTAAATTTTCATTTCAAATCATTTAATTTCTTGTATTATTATTTTGTTTGTTTATATTCCTAATCAGTATAGAGGAAGAAATTGAATTCTTTCTTTTTATTTTTAATTTGTTTGACCATTCACATAAATTATTTTCTTCTTTGTTTTAGGGATGGACTATTTTCGTGGTGATAACTGGAGAGTCCATCCTGATTGGTAAGTATCTACATTCAAACAAAAATTAACATGCTAATACTACTGATTTTTTATTATAATTACATTCTCTCTGTTTATTAAGTCATTGTGAATAAACTTTCCAAAAGCATGAATTCCTTAAAATTTTTAGAAACATGAGATTCATGCATTTTTAATGAATGCATTAGCTTTGCCTATGAATCTTTTTAAGGGTACAAAAATATTTTTAATTTTAGTCATATACTATATCATTGTTTATAAATGTGTGCATTTTGAAGAAAAATTCAATTGATACTTAGATGTTCTTCATTTCTTTGAAAATTGCAATAGACTGAGCTCTAACTATTGCCTTTTTATTGGTGTTTTATTGAACAATTTTCATTTTTAATTATGTTTTAATTCAATAATTTTAACCAATCAATTCTTCGGCTAAATTGTTTTTGTTAAATTTAAAAAACTAAAGGGATGATAGGTAGCTAATGCACAGCTCTATACTTTGCAAAAGTTTTTATTAATTAACAAGGGGTTTGCAAGCCCTGCTCACCATTGCTCTTCAACCCATGCAGGGTCTGCACTAAGTATTTGCCACCTCGCCAAATGTGATAAAATCATGAATTTGGTGAATTATATTGTGTTTCGGCAAATTATTTTTTCCACTGGAAAGAAAAATGTATATTTAACTTGATCCTCAAAATTGCATCAAAATGAGTTTTTCTAAACTAATCAATATTTTTATTCGATTGGGTAATTTTCGGGGATGTACAACATAACCAATTAGAATTGGGTCCAAATAATATAGCTTAAAACTAATTACTGTAAAATAGTTTTCTATGAGGAAAAAAAATTAATCATAAAAAATTTTTAAGATTTGCATTTGGCAAGGACTTTTAAAAATTGGTGAATACTTTAGATATTTGGCAAATTTACTGCCTAATAATTTGAAATCTTTAGTGCAGGCCCTGCCATGGAATAATTTTCTCTGTTAATTCTTTTGAATCATGTCACAAACTGAACTTGTTTAGCTTACTGACTAGATAATGAAGCATAATAGTATATTATTCTTATTCATGCAGTATTTCAAAGACCGCACTCTGGTTGCAAATGTTTGCTTGAAAAAAGTTATTTCCTTCCTAATTATCAAATAGTAGTAAAAAACTGTCTTCCAATTTATCAAGTAGTAGTAAAAAGCTGTTGTATTTTTTTTTAATAGCTGAAATTATTTACTAATAGTTATTATAAATATTATAGTTATTATGTTCAGTTACAAATAATATACTGATGTCCGTCACTTAAAACTAACACTTATTGGACATCAGATATTAAAATTCATCTCAACATGATACATTTGTGTTTGTATATTTTAAAATTAACAATTCGGCAATTGCAACTTATGCTGACTAGCCTTTATTTATTTATTTTGGGAATGACACACTTTAAATTTTAAAAAATTCTGTATTTCCACTTAGCAAAGGCATAAAACTTTTCTTTCATGTGTGTTTAATTTTGTTTAAAGTAAATTAAAATATAAGCTTGAAAATGAATATTGCAAGTGACAGGAAATGTTTTACGTTTACTTTTGTCTTGCTTGCATATTTTAATCATTTGTATCTTATTGGTTTCTGGACTGAATGAAAAGGCTCATAATTCCACACATTTAGACTTGAAATATTTATTCAAAAATTGTCATTTGTGTTGCAAAAAATAGTGGCAAAAACTGAATTATTCTATAACTTTCGGTCCTGATCATCGAACTTGATTAAGTCATTGCTGTTTAACTTAGTGCTTACGATCACGAATTATTCATGTTTTGCTTTTTTGCTGCAATTGAGGTCTTGTTGTTGCCAACAGATAGAAACGAATCCAGCCCTTTTTCTAGGGTTATGTGAGCCTTTTATGCATACAGAGTATTCATTTATCGATGTATATTTATTGCAATTCTGTATTTTTTTACACTTAATTTTCTACTGTTTACCATTATTTCATTATGTAATAAATTTTTGTTAATTTCTGCTTATATTAGGGTATATTGTGAAAACCCCCAAAAAGAGGATGATGGTTATACATCTGCTGAAGACAGTATTAGAACGTTTTTAACTGACTCTCTTGCTAATCAAAATTTTAGATGGAGAACAAGCAGCACCCGTCCCCCAATATTTGACAAACCAATATGTGAGTGTATAAATTTTTAAATATTTATTTGATTTCACAGGTATTAAATAATTATTTGTTTTAATAAAACAATTTGTTTTCACTGAAAGCTTTTTTAAATTTTTAGTTTCTTTGCAATTAGATCTTTATCAATAGAACAATTGATACAATCGATTTATTTGAGCAAAAAGCATTTAGTTACATAATACAGTTTAACAGTCGTAAAATTTCTCTTTTCGAACCTATTCTAAAACCATGAAAAGTAATGTCCACTTTCAAGTAAGAAAACTGTAGTATTTGGGGAAACATTTGTTTTCTAATTTGCATAATAGCTCATAACAAGACAAAAAAACAAAATCAGGAACATACTAATGTCTTGAGTACAGACATTTATATAATTTAAATAATCACCTCAAGAAAATTAAGACATAATTAATTCAACTAGGTAACTGGTTCTTAAACTGGTTAAATTTAAAAAGTGCTGGCTTAGTAAATACTTTTAGTTATTTGTAGAATCGATAAAAATCAAAGTTTTGCAACAACAAAAAAATGTCTGGCTTATTCCATTCTTGGATCAAGTTTTTGCATTGATACAGATTTTGCATTTAAATCGCTGTATGCAAAAAGGGCTTCGGTCTTGAAAAACTGTTTTCTGTCAGGGTAAATAGTCAATCATTATAATGTCTCTTCTTTTGTAACAATTGTTTGAAGCAGATGGGAAAAAAGGGACATGACTCTTCTTATTTTCTTTTAACACAGTTAGTCTCATTTTAAAATGCCTAACAAGTTTATCATCTTGTTTCCTCATGTGTTGTTGTTTCCACATGTGTTGAAATAAATGGTGGTTTTAAATAGCTATTGCTAAAACTCTTTTGAAAATTACACAAAATGATGTGGGTTTCAACTCTTCTCCATTACATTAAAAAACAATTTGCTTAAAGTTCCCACATATTTTAACTCTTTACTTTTTTTCTCATTACGTTCACCGATTTTTTATTAATCTAATGCAGCATTCAAGCAAAGGTAATATTATAAGGAAACACTTCAGATTTTACCCTTGTTGTTTTTGGAATTGTGTGCAGAAGTTGAGCAATGATCAACTGATCTAGTATGTTCTCTGACTTAACTAATTTACCTATTTTAAAGATACTAGCTAGGCTAAAATTTTTGTTCGCCATTATTTTACAGTCATCAAAAACCTGAACAATTTTTAAAATTTTAACAAATGTAGTATGAAGAACTTAATTAAAACATGGTTATTACAATAATAATAAATCAAAATAAGGTTGTCATACGGTTTCGATGTTTCAAAAAAAATGCTTTGCTTAGTAAAAAATGAGTAACTGTGCATTTTTTATTCTGAGGAAAAACAATTGCATAATTTCAAAACACAGGCAAAAACTAGGTGCCTCTGGATTGAGGAACGATAATCTATATAGTTTAATTATATGGCTATATTAGATTAGAGTATGTAGTTTAATTTTCGATTCTTCAAATTCAACAATTTAGAAGGTACTTACTCACCAAATATATGATTGCTGATATCGAGCTGGGGAACGAAAATTTTGTGCCCTGCTTTATACCCTTAATATCATTTTAGTATTATAGTGATAAAAAGGTATTGACACAAGAATTTCACTAAACGAAGCTACTGTAAGAACCCACTAACAAAATACTAAATTGTACAATATTTACTAACTGTTAATGCAACTCTAACTGCTATTTTGACATCATAAAAACTCCTGCTGGCACAAGATTTGTCTGTTTAGTAGCTCTTGTTGTCTTTTTATTGTTTAATATATAGTTCTGTGGTTAATTCATTTTAAATAGAAATGTTGGGTTAGTTGTTTTCTTTGACCACTGGTCAACAAGCAAGAAAGTGTAAATTATAGTTTTAGAATTATTTATACATGTATATAATTTCATTATTTTATTTTAATGACTTAAAAAATAGGTTACTACAATCAGTTTTGAAAACCTTTTGCATGGGCACCCTCTCGAAATCCAATTAATTAAAAAAACTATATTTTGCCTAATTGTATTTTATTAATTTTAAATGTTAGAAAATTGATTGGGCTTTTTAGAAAATTAAAAACAGTTCTTGTTATATTAAAACTATTCTGGTTTATAAACCCACTACAAATGTTGCATTTTTAAATTTATATCTTTAAAATTAACTATTATACCTGCATTGATAGTTAAAACGATGGATGGATGGATATATTTTTTTCTAATTGGAAGATATAGCAAAAACAATTATTTAATATTAAATTTAAAATTATAGAGCACTAGAACTCTGTTTATTCCTTTTGAGCTCATACTGTATTTTAATTAAAAAATTTAAATAAAGTTTGTTATTTATTATCTGTTTTAAATTTTTTATAGTAATTAAATTGTAAATTTTTGCTTTGTAGCTTCAATTAAGTTATTGAAATTGTAAAAATTTCTGCTCTACAATGCATGTAAATATATTTTGCAATGAAAAACGGTTTTTGAATTATTTAAAAGAACATTTTACTAGTTGCACCCCTTGGGAATAATTTCTGTTGGTGCCCTTAACTCCTAGGTGACTTTCATTAACTACTGATTGGAAGCAAGCGTATTGCATTTATAAATATTACTTTTAACTATCTTCAAATTTATCTATATTCTTATGACATTGCCAATAAAACAAACCTACTGCTTTTATTCTTTGTTTTGGAACTGAAAAATATTTCTTCCTGTTTTGGTTAGCATATAAAAAGTTTAATTGAAATCATTAAATGTGTCTTTGTTTTAGGTGAAAAAGATTTAATACAAAGTCTGGTGTTTGATGCTAAAGCAACTTCTGTAGAATGTGAAAAAATAACTTCAATGGATGAGTAAGCAATAATTTTTTCATATTATTGATAAATCATAAGAATGAAACATCCAGTTTTATTATATTATATTCTTCATAAAGAAACAATTATAATAATTCATAAAGAATTTAACAAAAACATTATTCTTTTATCAACTTCCTTCAACATTTTTCATTTCTGTTTGAAACATATGATGTTTACATTGGGGCCAAGCAGCCATTTTTGCTAAATAACATGCCTCCAAAAAAATACTTAGCAAAAATAAAATTAAGAAGAATGTTATAAATACTATGTGTTTTAATTCCAAAATAAGCCACTTAATCACATCACAGAAGAGTAAATGCCACCTTCAAATGAGAAAAATAAGATTCATTAATTAATTGAACCGTTTGTAAGGAAATTTATGAATGCATGCAGGTGTGACTCCGATTTCCGCATAGGAACACAATATACACTCCAAAATCTCTATAATGAAACATAATCAATATTTCACCATCTTTTTGACCATAAAGTAGGCCTGACCACTTCGGATAAGAATAAAGTGTCATTTTCTTTATTCCTAGAGATTTATTGACATAAAACTAATATAATATAACATCAAACTAAATATTGGCTTGAATTATTTCCTGGCGAGAATGTTTACTTCAAAAGCGCAAAAATATTTAACCCCTGTTTTTGTAGTAATTTTCTTGGAATTAAGAAAAAAGATAAAATTTCAGGTGCTATATTGAAATGAACAGTTCAGTTCGGGCTCTCTGATGGACATTACAATAACATTACGTCTGTGGAATCGAATAGCTTGTGATACTTCATATATTGGTCGTTAAAATTGAAGGGTTGTACTAATAGAGAGAGTTGTGTTAACTGTCTTAATTTCTACTAGTCAGCAAAACTAAGAATTTCTGCAAGAAAATTGAATGCTAGTTCTAAGCACTAACATATTTTTACAAACTTTTAAGCAAACTTCTTGTCCTGGTATTATTTTCAGTAAATAAACTTCTTGATTTGGATTATTTTATGCCATCAAATTTTTTGATTTCTGTTACTTCACCTAATTTTTCATTTTTCTCTTTTACTAGCTGTGTTCCAATGAAGTAGTTTTGTTGGTCAAACATTATGTTTGAAATAATTTTGCAAAATTTTATTATTCTCTTATCAATAGGCTCTTTAAAGAAATAAAAAAAATAAAAACTGAAATCTGTAAAATACTTTTTTTGGAATGTTTATCAAATCTGTGGTCATTATGCCTGATTATGCATCATATGGCCCAGATTTGATTCCTGACCTGTGTATCAGGTTACTGTTCAATCAGGTTTTGTTCCTTCTATAGGCAATAAATAAGTAACTTATCTTCTTGGAAATAGTTAACCATTCAGCGGGTTGTCGCTGTTTTTTGGCTCTCCACCACAAAAGTAAGACACCCCCAGGTCTTACCAAGACATTTGCTCTAGAATCAACTGCTGAGTTCTCCTGCCTTGATCGAAATTTGTATTATCTACTTCTTCTTGTTTGCTAGGATTAAATTTTCTTTTTAATTGTTAACAATAAACCCAATTCAAGGTAGAGTTACCAAGGTTAGAGTTGTCCTCTCCTATAAAACAAACTGATTTTTTCAATTGTTTCATAATACATTGCATTGTCTCATTGCAAATCTTATTTTATTTCTATCAAATGCTTCACAGTTATAGACATAATGCTGATATATAAGCGAAATAATTTATAAGCATAAGTATTGTAAGACTATGAGTATATCTTTATCAGTGCTGTTAAAGTGAATTTTCAATTCATCTTAAGATATCCTTTTTCTATAGTTAATCATTTTGTTAATATTTCCTTTAGCAAGCTAAATTTTTACTTTAAACTAGGTTTCCTATTAAATATTTTCATTGTGTATTTTTAAATTACCTTTCAAACAAAAGAAAAAGTATTATGAAACTTATTTATTTTAACTTATGTGTCTACATCTATAAAAAACAAATTTGATATCAACATTTTTAATTACAGGATGAGCTAAAATAGCATAAATAATTCTAAACAGTGAAACTAGTCTGCAGTCACTACAGTTTTGACAAATAAAAAGCATTCATATATGTTTTAGCCCTAAAATAAAGAGTATTTGATAAATATATAATTTACCAACTTTTATTTTAGGAACTATCCTAGCTTAGGTGGAACAGAGGTTGATTTTGTATGGTTGTGTCTAAATAAAATTTTCTAAAATATCCACAAAAATTTTTAAAAATAAATTTTTTGGAGAAAAATCTTATTTCAACTGGTGCATTTATATGCATGTGTTCTTCTACTTTTTAATTTAAACTTTCATTTTAACCCTTAAATTGCTCGATAGCTAATTTTTATGTAAGTTTTCTTTTAACTGTAAAAATATATGTAATGTAGTTTATATAATAAATATAAAGTAAAATAATAAATGTAGCTTATAAAAAACTTACAATATTTGAAAATAGTTCATTAATTTTAAAACATTAAATTAATATGTAAAGAAAATTATATGTTTGCTTTTTTTTGTTGAATCTTTATATCTGTTAGACTTTGAATTAATAAGGTGTGAAGTTATTTACTGTCACAGACCTCTGTAATTAATTATATACCTTAATTTTTTTAACTAACTTTTATTTTATCATTTAATGCTTAAGCCCGCTAGTTCTTCTGATGTCATTAATGCCCAGGTAATGTTTGTAGATGAGTAATTAATCTAAATGATCAGTTTTTTTAATTGTTAATTGCAATATTCATGATTTAAATCAATTGTGACTTCTTTAATTAATGGTTTAAATCAGTTGTGATTTCTTTAGCTTTAAAAAATTAAAAAACTACTTTAACATGTTTTTTTTAATTGTATGATACAAAAAAAATATTTGGTGTAAGCTAAACCTGTTATCATTTTTAATTCTTTCATTTTGGCGAATAAAAAATAAAAATCTGATATCCAACACTACAATATCTTATATTAAACAGTTTTTGTTATTATTTATTACAATTTTTTAAAAATTAAGTGACAAATTAAAAATTTCATCAATTTTTCTTCTTTGTTATTTTTATTGAAAAAATAAATTTTATAATTTCTTGCATATTTTTAATCTTGAACTAATCGTGAAACTTTTTCATTTATTTTTGTTTTTAAATTACATATTAAAAATCACTTTTGTTTATTAAGATATGTAATCAATACATTATGTATCAATTTGTTATTCACGTAACATTTCATTTAAAGTTAAAGGAAGTGAATCTTTGTGATGAAATGTTAAATGTCAATAAAAATCACAGATTAAAATTTAAAATCACAAATGGTAAAATTTTTATCAAAAACTTATTTGTGTTTCGGTAAAAACAGAAAAACAAACCTTTTAAGAACCTATGTGTGACTCGGTAAAAACAGAAATGATTAAAATCCACCTTCATCAGTAGATGGATTTTAATCATTTCTGTTATTACAATTCCTGGATTTTATCTCACTAGTGAAGCTGCATTGTTGGGACACCAAAACACATATAGGTATATAATCAAATTTTTACCATTTGTGATTTTAAATGTTTTTATTGAAATTTGCATTTCATTATTGATGTGTGTTTATTAGTCTCCTTATTTATATTCAGTAAATGTTTCCATCGCTGAGAATCATACTCTATGTTTAAAATTATTTTATGTAATGTATGTAATTAGTAAAGGTCTCAACTATGCATCTAATGGAATAACACATGTGTTAACTTATCTCCATTTCTTCTAAATGATCATTGGTGAAATTACTTTCTTTCTCTGTAAATGAGTTTATAAGTCACTGTATTAACATTTGTTTGCTTTAAAATGTAGTTATAAAACTATTTTTTCTTAAGAACAAAGTTTGTATGCTAAGACGACACACACTATATGAGCGTAAGAAAAATTCCACCAGTCCCTTTACCTTATGAAAATTTGCTAGTTCCAATAGCTTAACTTAATTAGCATATGTGAATCTGACAAAACACAAAAAATTATTACAATAGGGACAATTTCGTAGAATTAGTATAAAATTGTGATGCCCGGTGGCTGAGTTGGAGCACTTCGCTCCCGTGCCACAGGTCCTGGGTTCGATCCTCGGGGTCGGGCAAAGTTAACTCATCCCTTTAGTAGGTCGATAAATGAGTACCAAGCATGCTTAGGAACTAAACACTGGAGGTTTCGCGTTCGGCTGACCACCTAACCGGAATGTCTGCTCCTGCACCCCAGAGCCTAAAGTCGAGAAAACTGAGATTGGCACAGTAGGCCTTGGGCCTCTATGGGCTATTGCTCCACTGAGTTTAGTTTAGTATAAAATTGCATTGGTATGCATTAGTAATTCATTGAAGAAGCAACCTTGTAATTTTGCAATCTGTAATAATCATCTTTAAATTTCTACCTGCTTTTGTGTAAGTGTTTTCTCCCACAATATTTATATTCTGCCACAATTTTCTAATGAGTTGCCTGGTTGTAAAACCTGCTATTTAAAGGTGACAACAAACCATAATAAAAAGTTTGTTGACAATTAATAAACTAATAAAAATGGAATTAAAGAATCTGTTAAAAAAATTTAGTATGCAATAAAAATTTAGTTTGTGATGATAGATTTGATTTTTTTTTCTTTTTAAAATGTGCATTTAGCAGGTTTTACATCTGAACTACTCAAATATATTTTCATGTAGATAGCCATGGAGAAAAGGTAAGAGAAATGTGTGTTAATAATGCTATTTTCCTTATCATTTTGTATTTTTGAAGCTCATCATACTGGATTGTAAGTATGTTCTGTATTTTTATAATGATATTTAGCTTCAATGTTATACTTAAGAGGTGTCACAACATTCTATCATTGAATTAAAAAAAATTTATTTTTTATTTCAAATTTATGTATTTTTTAGCATTAATGTTAATCAGTATATTCATAATTTATGTAATTTACTATTCAAAATTGCAATGTGTTTTGCAGCAATAAATTTTTAAATGTAGCTAATGTGTTTTACTTCACCCAGGGTATTGTACATGTTCCTATTCGGTTTTATATGTAAGAGTCAGTTACATTTCTGGATCATAATTTATAAATTTTATACATAATTTTTGTTTTAATTATATTCTTTCTTTGCTGCAAAAAGTTTTAACCTATTAACATCAAAAACTTAAAATTTTAAATCCTTAAATAATGTTTAATTATAAAGAATGGATAAATTTTATTAATTACTACAAATTTTATTCAGAAAAAATGCTATACTACATAGTTCTGCTCTTAGACAATATGGAAATATCTTCTTTTTTTATTAAGCATTTTGTTCATGATTCACTTGAAAATTCCTAAACATATTAAATTTTCAGTTAATATTTCAATGAGCTACTCAATTTACAGCTGATAAGCTAAAGAATCTGAAGCTTTATAACGGTATTTTAACTAGTGTTTATTATTATTGTGGAGTCAAAATGCTAAATTGGTCACTTTTGTGCAACAAAAAATTGCAAAATATTTTGATCTTCGTCTCTCTATGTTTTCAAATGTATGAGCATTAAACTTAGTATGTGTGGAATTATTTTTGCACTAAATTTTGATATCTATGTGCTTTAAATTTATTGTTAAAAAAATGCTGTCTATTTAGCTCTTGGCATTTTTTTCATTATTATTATCCTAAGACAAGTTCTAAAAAATATAAGTTCTGCTAATTTTTGAAAGCTAGTTAAAATTCCTATCAATGATCTAGAATAAATAACGTAAAAATATCTGATTATGGTTTATTTTTTCACAGTTAATGTTAGACTGTCATTATTTTTATTCTGTCACTATTTTTCAGATTTTTCGAGCAGAATCATGAATAGAATTCTCGAAAAGAAAGTAAATAACAATTTACACCTTTAACAGGATTAATCGCATTCTGTTTCATGTATTTATTTTGAAACTAAATTAATCACAAGCATTAATTTGAGGACAATAAATTACAGTTTTGTTCTTTCTTATTACAGTCAAAAAACTGATTATTTTATAAGGCCCATTTTAACATTTAGGGAGGTATTTTCTCTATTTTTAGAAATTGAGTCTTATGTTATTTTAGAATATGTTTTTTTTTCCTATTTTATTTAACTTGCAAGTCTAAACACATTGGTTTACATAGTGAAATCAAGTAATGAAATAATTCAGACTATATGGAAATTGCCCAGTACACTATCGATTGTTTAAAATTATGAAGGGCATTTTGGCTTGTAATTGCTGAAAAATATATTGACATTTAAAAGTATTTGAATCATTTTTCAAAGTTATCAACAGCAGGTGCAACCTTCAGGGAAAAGGGGAGTGTCAGCCAAACTGAATAACTAATTAGTCTATTGTCTCGTTTTCTAGAAGATAAGAAAAGTGGGAGGGTCAGAGGAATATTTTAAGGATTGCTAAAACATTTCATAGTTATATGTAAGAAAAGCTCCTTGAAAGCTTGGTTTTTATTCATTTGGTTAAAAGATCCATAAAAGAAAAAGTTGAAATAATGAAACTCTTAGCAGGGCTTTAAATTCTAACGATATTAGCAGAACTAAATGTTTTGCTCGTCATATTTTACATTCATGCAAAATATGAACAATTTTTTAGAATATTAGTACATGTAATATTAAGAACTTTTGGGGGACAAATATATTTATTTGAATTCTAATAATGTTAAATCAAAATAGGTTGTCTTAAAGTCTAAATTCATACAAAAGCAATGATTTTGTAAGTGAAAAGTGGATGACATAGCATTTTTGTTCGGAAGGAAAATGCTGTTGCTTGATTTCAAAATACTTCAATGTGCTGGTTTATTGAAGATCTTTAAAGTAAGCGTCTATAACTCGCCATGTATAATCGCATCATTTGGAAATTTCATGCTCCCTCTTAGATTAGGGAGGGAAAAAAACTGTTACATTATATAAGTAAAATGAAATAATTTATGTAAGTTGTTTTCTTATGTATATTTTTTTATTAAATTTAAACTCAGATTTAAGAAGCGTCTGGATTTAACAGGCATTTTTCTGTTTCCCAAGCCGCTCCTTAAATACGTGTCTCATTTTACTTTCTTTGTAAATTGATAGAGAATTGATACTGTTCTAATTTAGTTTATTGTGTTTTTCTGATGGAAACATTTACACAATATATAAAATAAGCCTTAAGTTTAAATATTGCATATTATTTCTTGTGTGTCTTGTTAACAAAGCAATATCTTATAGCATTAGATGGTTATATTTTCAGACAAAAATTTGTGAAGATGTTTGGTATAACTGTTACATTTATTGCAACAAGAAGTGGACTTTTAAGATTTGTAGATCTCCGATCTTCAGCTGATAAATACAATTCAACTGAAAAGTAAGTTTGTTTTAAATAATAGCTAATTTTCTTCAGTTTTAAATCATTAAATGTTTGATTCCTGAAATAATGTAAAAAAAATAAAGCAGAAATTTTTGCTTTTCTTTGTTTTTATATCTTTTTTACTGGCAACACAAATTTCCTATCTTTTTAATATCACAGAGAATATTTCTTTTTATAAAGCAATTGGTATTGTAAACAGGCATATTTACAACTAGGTAAAAAAGCTTCAAAATTTAACTTTACAAATGCTCTAAAAACTAAATTATTTGCTACATTGATATTTAATTTGCATTTGACATATTAATTAAATATGAGCTACATTTTTTTAACAGAAGGATTTTAAAATGTCAGTGCATTATTGTTTGAATAGAGTGAGGAATTAAAGATTCATCATTCAATAAATTGTTGTGACTTTCAATATTAACTCCTCTTTGGTGTAAAGTTAATTATAAAACGTAAAGCACTTTTCTGAAATCTATTAAAGATAGGTTTATCTTAGTAAAGGATTGAGTCAGTGATGGTATGGTCATTAACACTGATGTATTCAATCTTCTACATCATCTCCATTCCTTTATTATTTTTTCACTACTATTATTATATTTTTCCTTATTTATGACCACCCTCAGTGTCAACTGTGTGGTTCTGGAGCACCAATGAATAGAGAGCACCTCCATTGCTGTAGGAGGCTCCACGGACTTGAATCGGAGACCGCAAGATATTGGCGTGCCAGAGAGCTTTTGGAGAGATTACTTCGGTCTTTTGTTATTTTCTATTTTTATTGTTCCTCTGTGTTATTGTTTGTATTCCCTGCCATTGGAAATAAATAAAAAATGTATTTTTCCTTTTTTTGCCACTTTTAAATTTGAATCAAAAATTAATTTGGTCCATTGGTGAACTTTTGACTCTTAGAAAATATAAATTGATCTCTAAATTGAACAAACTCTAGGCAAATATTTCAATTTTTTCTTAATGTCTTCTTCTTTTTAAAAAAAATATGGAAAAAAATATATTTTATAAAAATGTTGTTTCTATAGTTCACAATTACAGTATGCTCTAAAATAATGAAAAATGTACTTTTCTTGATATTGTGTGTAAACAATTCAAGCTAGAGCTGTGAAAAATATTGTAGAATAACCCGAAAAATTGTAGCAGCTTGTCAATCACCATGTAGTAGTTTGTAAATAGCATGCATTCAGTGAAACTAACCCAGAGTTAGAGCTAGCTCAAGTGTTGCCAATTTAGATAAAGAAATATTCACAATTTCGCTGCCCCCTAAAACAAAAATATATAATAAAGTGAAACAATTCGTGATATTTAATATTAATCTATCAGTTAAAAATATTTTTACAATTTATTTTATAACGTTATATTGTTAAAATGTTTCTTAAGTTATGTGTTATTTTTATACATTCACCATATAGTGATCTGACGTTATAACATTTGTATTTATATGGACTGTAGAAGAGATCGCTTTACTTATCCTCAACTGTATGAAACTAACCATTTTTCTCATATCAGTTAAAAATTATGTTTCAAATTTATCAATGTATTATTTGATTTTAAGGTCTTCATCTAAACCATAATTCTTCCATTTTCATTTTAACTTTATTATTATTTCTCTAGGCCAATATTTGAAACTCATACAAAAGCAACTGAAGAAGAATACTACAAACGAGCAGTAGATTTCCATAACATCAATAGTTCAGCATTCGTCTTTTCAGTACCTTATGATGCTGGTATAGATATACTAATTTTAAATAACACCTCTTATGGCTCTGTTGTGAATTAATTGAGTGTTTACTTTTATTTTTCTGTTGGCATTGATAAAAAAAAAATAAGTGATAAATTCTTGACAGGTAACAAGAAAGGTAGTTTAGTCACTGGAAGTCATGCCATATTTCTTGGAAGTGGGAAAAAAAGAGCCCCAGCTGCTGTTGTAGGATTGCAGTTTCATCATTCAACATTTGCAGATCAATTTTTTGATCATACCTCTAAAGCAAGTTTCTATTTTTTCTCCTTATAAATTAAATCATATGCTATTGGAAATCAAGCTCGTAATTTACAAATAATAATCAAGTAATTAGACTAAAACATCCTTTAAAAACAATATTTAAGTTTGAAAAACCATTAAAGTAAATTCCAGTTAAATCGCAGAATATAAATTTATGAAGTTTCCTAAATTGTGATTTAGAATGGAGAATGGAATAAAAACTAAACATATTATCTGCAAATAATTATTTTCTGTACTTTTAAGAAAATGTTCTTATAAGTAAGTTTTACAATTAAGAGTTTAGAAAAATTATATGCAAACTTAGATACAAATGAAAATCTTTCTGCACGTATTGATTTCCTCTTGTAACTAGTTTCAACCATTTTGTCATCACCTTATTTTGACAAAATTTTTTTGAAAATCACAGATTTTTATTAATTTTTTATTTTTTTAATTTTTATAGAACTCTTTATTGATTTATACCACAAGGATAAGTTTGGTAAAAAGCTGAAAATAGGATGCAAAAATGTTATGTGCAAAAACGGTAATACTTTGTAAATAATTGAAAAAAATACATGCATTTTGAGCAAGAAAAAAAGTGTATGTAAGAAACATTTATCCACAGAATGTTATCAACGTTTTAATAAAAAATATCAATGCGATTTAAATTGTGTGAATATGAATCTCAATTTGTGATTTTTAAATTATGTGAATACGAATAGCTACATTTTATATGATGTGGATAAAAATTATGTGGATACAAATCTCGATATTTGATTTTAAAATCTCATTAATATGAATATCGATGTTTCATTTTAAAATCGCGTGAATATGAATTCGAATGTATAATTTTTAAGTCAATCAAACGCGAATCATAATTGTGGCTTTTAAATCACACTGAATACAAAACACTGCGCAATCTTAAATTACATAAATAGGAATCGTGATGTGTGATTTTAAATCATAAATCATGTGAATACAATTTTAAATCGTGTTTGCATTGGTTAGAAAAACGTAAACATGAATCCTTTTTCTCTTGGGAATTCAAAAAGGACAAACTTTCTTTGAAGAGGAACATTTTAATAGTAAAACAATTATTTGCGATGTTGCTTTTACATGATCGGCGTTTGTGTATATTATACGGGTCTGGTTGTGCATATCATACCTCGCAACCATGGCCATATCTTTCAACAGCCTAGGCAGGAATGATACTTAATTTTGAATACGTTAGATGACATAGACAACGTCTGAGCTGGCACCCTGTTCTCCAAACTTCCACACCTTAGCCAATGAGAGGACTTTCAACCATGATAGATTTAACCTGCATCTTTCTTTGAATACACACAATTTTGTCGACTGCCAGGATCGAACTCATGACCCGCAACTTTCCACTAGCAGTGTTAGTGACAATGCCTTAACCAAATGCGCCACCGGAACGCTTTGTGAAGGGTATCATTTCTTCTTGAAATAGCCCTCTAAAAAAAGAGTACCTTTTTCAGTAAATACATGATCTATGACCCTTGAGCTATCACGAAAAAGATATGCTTTAATAGAAGCTAGAGCTCAAATATTTTATGAAATAAAAATTGGTGCATTTAATTTTACAACTCGATATTAATTTCTTTTTTACAAAATATTTTAAAATCTATATATTTCAAACTATTTGGCATCACTGTAAAACTTTAAGCATCACATCTTCACTTTCTTAAGTATTTTACCTATTATAAAATTTCAGCAATGTCCCTCCATTGTATTTAAAAGAGAAATAAACATTTCTAACCCAAAAATTATAAGTATTTTCATTCGTAAAGTATGTTTTATTCCTAATAGTATTTTTATTCCTATTCACACAAAAAATTTGAAAGAATAAAATTTATTTTTGATGTGTAAAATGCATACATCGGCGAATAATTCAAAATTCAATATGACATTTAGTTTTTAAACTATTGTTTTTGTTTTGTGCTTATTTTATTAAAAATACTCTCTTTCCTTATTTAGTGTATGCAACAGTGCAGGTATAGATGCAAAGATGAGGTAAATAAAATTATTTTAAAACTTTTTATATTTTCCTACAAGTGTGTGTAAACATTTGTACAATTTTAAAAAAATTTTTACAGGAATTGGATTGTTTTCTCTTGGATAACAATGGTTTTATAATAGTTTCAGAAAAACATGAGCATGTAAGTTTTGTTTTATTTATTTCATGATGAATTTATTTTAAGAGATTTTAGTAAATGTTTTTTCAAGTTTCAGTGGTGCATTTTTCCCACTCAAGTTGCAAAAATGTACATAATTCTCCTACCACTAATAAGATGCTGCAATCACTACCATTGAAATCCTATCTTCTAACCTTGTTATTGGTTACTTGGTTCAGAAAAAAAGCCAGATGTCTTTTAATTTAATTACTGAGACAATCTTACTTTTATGATATTTGAGCCCAAAACTTGTATATTTATAAGACAATGACTACTGGAGTATATTTTATATGAAATAGCTTAATTTTCAATGCACATATAATATATTTGAAGTGAAAAAAAAATATTACACGAAAGCAAACACTTTTTCATGCCATAACCCTTTTTCATATGATAGAAAATATCAAATTTGTGCTTTGTAAGTTATTTTTGTATACATTATTAATTGTAAGTAACTCCTTACTAGTTGTAAATGATAGTCTAAATCAAAGAAAAATTTAAAACTTTAAACTTTCAATTTTTTCAGGATAACATTATTCACTAATCAAAAATTATTAGAATTCAAATGCCTCCTTATTTTTAATTTTACAGACTGGAAAATTCTTTGGAGAAATTGATTATACGCTGTTTGATTCTATGATAGAAATAGGAATTTATAAAAGGTATGCTTAAGTGTATTTTATTTAACACAAAGAAGTGCGCTATTTTTTTCGTAGTTAAGCATTTTATTTTCTTCACTCTTTCAGGGTGCATGCCTATGATTATCAAGCAATTTGTCTTGAAAATGATCCATTTTATGGATTTGCTCCCTTTCTTATAACGGTACAGTATCTTTTTATACACTTTCTTTTACCTTTTTTGTATTGTGTAATAAATGTTGTTTAAACAGTTTTATAGATGTTTTCAAAATGTTTACATTTGTTTCCAATTAGTTATATGCAGAATATGTATTGAGATCATAATAATATAGCTAAACATACATCTTATAAATTGCAACTGCGTCTTTTTAGACTTTTAAAAATAAATTAATATTACAGAATTAAGCAAGCAAATTAACATTACTTTTTAGCAAATCAAAAAAGCTTCCTAATTTTCTGAGATCATTAGATCAACACTGATATTTAACATAGCTTTAATTTAATTTTTTACAGATTTCTTTTTCAGTAAAATGTAAATTGGTCTAAATTTAGTTGTTTTAAACACTTTATAATACTGATACTGATTACTTCTGCCTTTCCTCAAATTAAATAACAATTTTTATCAAGAGTAGAGGCACCTACAGTTGAATTGCTATTAGCGACCTACTCCAATAATCCAAAGTCACCAATTTTTTGCCCTATCAAATCCTGTTAAAGAGACCAAACGACGATCTGTATGAAAATTTCTTTGCCTTTTTCCTAGCATTAAAGTAACCTATCTGCAAGTTGGAAGCAAAATTGATGAAATATTATGCTGCTGAGAATTTTACATTTGGTGTAAATTTTAGGCAGGTAAATTGTAAGAAATACAAATTAGTATATTAGATTCAGTTGTAATTCTTCTAGGCTTTAAATGTGAGTTACAGTTTTACATGTAATTTACAGTTTGAGAAACCATCTCACTTTAATGCTATTTTTTCATTGAATGGATTGTATTTACTTGTGGGAAATTTCTCTATATTTTATTAATTAATAATTTAATTTGCTCCTCTCTCCTTCAACATTTTTCCTCTTTTGATTGTGCGTTTTTGTCGAGTAGTTCTATTAATGACTCTGAATACACAATAAGATTATATTTTATGATCAAAGGATGTATTTTCATTAAGTTGAGCAAATTCAAAATCATTTCAATTATTTTTTAAATTAACTACATCTCATCATGCAGAAATTATGTTTATGTGAGTTAATCTATACATAATAATAAACGCGGCTGTGTGTGTGTGTCTGTAATCACAATATATCGCCCCAGAAGCCTCGCCCGGGCACGAAACTCGGCCCATAATTGTGTTTTGACATTATGAAGAAGTATTTTTTTTCTTTTTAAAAAATTTTGATTAGTTATGTAGTTATCAGTCATTTTGTAAGTCTATGCTTTTCGTCTTCAAAGAGCCATATTCAAAAAACTATTAAAAAATGCATATACTTTTCCCCACTCTTATAAATGTATGCTAATGCGAACCTCACAATTTAAATATTAATTTTCGACAACTTAAACCAATAATATACGAAGGAATTAATAATTTAATTGTAAAGTTCGTATTAGTTTACATTTATTAAAGTGGAGAAAAGTTTAACTTTTGTATTAAAAATGTGGCAACATATTCGATACGTAAATAGAACGCTTCGCTTTGATATATTTGTCGCTGTTCATAATTGTTATAATAAATTTTTCTTCTTCTTTTCACGCTCTATTTTTTTTTCTTAAGCGAAGACGATAATTTTTATAGCGATATTGTAGTACTTTGTACAACTAAAAATTCTTTTCACAACACTTTAAAAATATTTACCTTATTTTCTTTATATATACAGAGAACAGTCGGCAAAGAATTCGATTAGGTTGAAAAACATTTCGCTAAAAAGGAACGAATTCCAAAAGAAAAAATAAACAACTTAAAGAATAAAAATGCTGATGCCAGCCAATTTTTTGAAAGTTAACTTAGAAATAACAAACCAAATGATGTTAAATAACAAACCAAACGATGTTAACAAAATGACGTAGAAAGCGCAACTAGATCAAAATTATACAAGCACAACTAGATCAAATTATAATACCTGAGTGCTTGACGTAACAGATATAGAAATAGAATTTGATACCATAAAAAATTATATAGAAATAGAAATTGATACCATAAAAAATTTATTCGTTTTCGTGTTCTTTTCATGTATTTAGCATTTTAGTTTTTTTTTCTTAAGCATCGTAGCTATATAATTTCAAACATCCTCAAGAGCTATAACACATCTGCAGCAGAACTGGATATGAAGACAAAATTGCTGGACAGGAACACTTTAATTGTCCACTAATCTTCAGATTTCCTGCTATGTTTTAAAAAACTTTATTTGTGAAAACCTTCAACGTGGCGGACAGCTGGCCGCCTTAGGCGGCTAGTAGTATAATAAAATTACTGATCAAGGAAATTCATCCGATCTTTCATGCTGGATGTTAAAGTATAAATGCTAAATTTATTTATTTATTTTATAAAAAATTATTTCCTGTTTTTTTAGCCATTCCATCACATGAGAAATCTTCTAAACTGGATTTGGGGCAAGCTTGCATTGTAAGTCTTTAATCTCCTTCCTTATAACTTCTTAAGATTTTTAGACAATGATAGTCATTTACATATTTTTTTATTCAAGTAAAACAAATAAGTAAAATGTAATTTTGAATTTTTTGCATTTTTTTTGCTTGATCTTTGTATGTAGCAAATATCTTTACTCTGGTATTTACATTAAATTTTGCTTAAGTTACTTTATTTAGTTTTGTGTTTAACTTGTGGTATTTTGGTTTCAGTTTGTATATTCAATTCAGTCTTTATGAATGGTGGTCCAAAGATTGGGTTTTAGCATCATCAAGTGGTAAATATTTGTAGTTTTTTTTTTTTACCTTCAGTTATTGTTTGTTAAATGTATTAATAACATAATACTGATCATACATTTTAACGACAGAATACGATTACACTGAAAAAGATGATGTGCCAAACAAAACAGTTCCTAGTCCCTGTGAGAAAGAGATAGATCTCTTTGAAATGTTACCAAGAGATTTTGTTGAGCCAGTGAAAGGCAGACTTTCAATGTGCCATTCTTCAGGCTGTGATAAGTAAGATTTGTACTTTTTTCTTCTTTTTTCTAAGCCTGATTTTGAGTCTAGGATTGTGGAATATTGTAATCAGTTACAACCCCTTTCGAACTAGTTATAATGTGCAAAAACTGATTGCAATGCAGATTTCGATAATTTCCTGATCGTCACAAGCAGAATTTAAATTGTCATTTTTATCACCAAACGTTATTGACAACATGATTGAAATTTTTACATATAATCCTCAATCAAAATTTCTATCACTTTCTGACTCATTTCAGAGAAATTTAAACTGCCACGTGTCCGACGCCAATACTAGTTTCCTGAATGTTGCAAATAAAATGCATTGTTTTTCTTATCACCAATGGAAAATTAGAGCACATTCAGATATCAACAGACTCAAAACTAAGTGTCAAGAAAATAATAAAATTAATTCAAAATATTTTAAGAATAACATTTTTCCAGTGGACTAAAAGAGAAAAAAAATTTGTCTGACTTAAAGCAAAACACTTCTATAAACATTGAAAATTGCTCCCATGTCTTTAGAAAGTGATATGCCCAACATTTTTCATTTTTAGTCTGACAAAATAAAATTTTATTTGAAAACACAGTTTTAAAAAAAAATTTCGATTGTTTGAATACAAAAACTATTAATACTTCATCTGAAATGTAGATCCAAATTAATTTTTTTTCCTCCTGACATTAGGTTTTATATTCAAAGCTCATCTTTTAAAGTTATTTGAATACATACAGGGGTCTGTCTAGGTTTTTCTGAGAGATACCTATTTTGTGAAAATTTAGACATAATTTGTGAAAAATTAAAAGTTATATTGAAAAATCAACACAAAAATATGGATTTATCGTTTCTTAAGGGATACAAAAATAAAATTTTAAGAAAAAGTATTTTGTGAAACTATCGTTTTTCGAAAACTTGAATTTGTAAAACTACCGTTTCTCCTAAAGTTGAATTTGTGAAGGTACCGCTAAACGATAGTAAATTAGGCCTGGGCAAACCCCTGACATAGTTTATTTTTTTCACCCGTGCGATTAGTAGAGATTTTCTCACAAATAATGAAAAGAATTGGGGATCAAAGGTGAATCAGAAGTCGTCACGGAGAAATCTTCAGAGGAAGGCATTGACTCACATTGGGCTGTCTGGCTATGATGATGATGAGTTTATTTTTTGAATACAAAAACTATTAATACTTCACTTGAAATATACATCCAAGTTGTTGTTTTTTTCCTTATTACATTAGGTTCTTTATTTATGACTTTATATAATTTTTTTTTTTTTGGTCTTTTAAAGTTATTTGGATACATTGTTTATTTCTTGAATACAAAATGACTGGTTTCGATTTCTGACCCCTAAAATACAAGATGTTGTAATCTGGGAAATATGGTTGTCAGGAGAGTGCTCCAAAGTTTAGACCCTTTAATGTCAATCTTACTTTTTGTGTAACTCACTATATAACGAGAACTTCTGAAGTGAATTGAACAATTTTTGCACACAATTATGCAATTTGTTTATCCAAAGATCATTCCATGCAAAAAAAATTACTTTAAGTAAATATTTATTATTTATCCTATTTTATTTAATAATGGTAAGAAAAATTTTGAATTGTAAAGTATACAATTTTTTGCATCTTTTTAAAGAATATAATTTTATATAGCAAAATTCAAAATAGATGGAAAAGCTCCTGAGAAATTTAATTTTAAAAAAATCAGATATTTAAAATTCGATTTCTCAGGAACTATTCGATCGATTTTGCTCAAACTTTGTATTTTGCCAATAAAATTATATTCTTTAAAATGAAAAGTTGTTTTTTGCATGGAATTATCTTTAAATGCATGAATTTTATAATTTTGTGCAAAAAATTTAAATTCACTTAAAAAGTTCTTGAGATGTAGCGAAAACCTCACAAAGTAAAATTAACATTAAGGGGTCCAAACTTTGGAGTGGTCTCCTGACCAAACTATCGGGATCATATTTTCCAGATTGCGACTACCCTCTAATGTTTTGGGGGTCAGAAATCCAAATCCATTGTGAAAAATGTATGTTTAATCATAGAAAGTACGTTTTTGTGTCTAAAATTGTAGCTTTAAATATTAATTAGCACTTATCAATTAGCATATTTGAAGTCACTCTCTCGAAACATTAAGATTGAGTTCTAGAACGTAAAGTTCCGATCATTAGATCAAAAGGTATTTAGGGTGGCCCGTTTTTTTTTCCTCACTGGGCAACCAAATTTATTTTTTTCATCCTTACATTAGGTTCTTGATTTAAAACTTATTCTATTGTTTTTTAGAATTGTAAAATAACACTTTTTAATGATATTTATTACGTATGCATTCATTCAAAATAAAACTGAGCTCTGAACTGACTGTTGCTAAACTCTCAAGATTTTTTTTACTTACATACAATGAATAGATTTTTTAACTGTTTTAAAACAGGAGGTAGTTTTTTCCACTATAATATTTTACATCCAGAAGAATCAGAAATGCTTTTTAGATGTAACACTTTAAAGGAAACTGATTCAATAATTCGTTTTTTTTTTCTATTTATAGCTAATCACATTTTCTTATCTGATTTGTTTTTTATTTTTTTGTGCATGTTTTTTATAAAAAAAAAATATACATATACTCTTATCATCCGTTACAAATCCCCTTCCCAAATGTCCTGGAAAATGCTGCATATTTTAAAAATGAACATAGAATTTTGGATAATTCTATTTTACTAGTCTCACCAAACTCGGCATAATGGACAGATTTGTTTTGACAGAAGTTAAGTGAAACTTATTTTAATATATACTGGTCTATCGAAAAATGAATTTTGAAAGCACTTTAAATGTAATTCATCTCAAAAAAAGACTTTTTTTTTTGACTTAGAAACTGCTATATTTTTGTATTATAATTGATTGAATTATTGATTTATTGATTGAATTATTGATTAAGTTTATTAAGTTTAAAGAGTGAACTTGATTTTGTAGTTAAAATTACTTTAGAGTTAACTGACATAAATATCTTTTTTTTTTAACAAAGAAAGATTTATAATCTAATACAATTCAAAACTTTTAATTCCTTAGAAACTTGGTGGAACAAGGTTATATTTTTTTAATCGATGCACTTTTTTTAAAAAAAAAATAACTGACTTTGCTTTGTTTACATTCATTGCTTTATTTCATTATTGTCTGAAAACGTTCAGTCAATAAGAAAATACCAAGTAACTGAAGAGAAACAGTGATTGCATGTTAAAGACTAGATAATTTCAAAGAAATTATCAAAATCAATTTTTTTCCCATTACTTTAAAGAAGTTGTAGTTTTCCTTTGTTTTCGACATTTTTCTTCCAAGCTATTATGTAACACAAAAAGTGCAATAAAGTATGTCAAAAATAAATCTTGCTTAAAAAATGAAAATAGTTTAGAAAGAACATTTGGTGCAATATGTACCTTTTTTAAATACTCAAAGTGACCCTTTAATTTTTATGATGTTCATGCAAAAATGTATCTTCTAAGTTCCTTTATTTGTTAACTTTGGAAAAAAATATTTTGCTGAGAAACAACCCTGTTGTTGGATTGTTAAGATTTAATAAATTAAAACTAACGTTCATGCATATGTTTAGATTTTAGCTTTTCTGAAATGAAATGTAATGAAAGCTTTATGCTTGTATAATGATGATTACTTGTAGGGCTATAATTTAATAATCCACTTAGGCTTGTAATCAACTTAAATATTTTATTAACTTACAAAAGGGATCAACTTGCCTGATTTAATAAGTGTTGAAGATCCGTATAGATATGAAAACAATTTTTTTTAAGCAACCACAGTATTGTAGTGTTTTTATTATTATGTTAGAATTTTTTAACGTCATTCTGTATTGAAAATTAATTATTGAGCATCAAGTATGCTCACCATTATGATTTTGAATTACTCATTCTTATGTTTAAACATATTTATATAGGCAATTTATAGTTCAACAAGTACCTTACACCAATCTTGTTATGCTTGTCGTTTACACTACTTGTCCTTGTGAAACTACTTCATTAAAGTTAGAGCCAAAAGAAGTTCATCAAAATGAGACGTTAAGATGCTTAAGAATGAAGCAAAACATTTATAGACGTCGTCCAAATGTCTGTCTTAATTATCACCCAGAGGTAAGTAAGCATTACTGCATTATTGTTTTGTGAAATAACTGTTTTATTATTGACTTTCATTAAAAAGTTTTTATTTATTATTAAATATTTTAACTTGATTTTAAATATTTTTCTTTATTAAGAATATTCTTTGTTTGTTCTAGAATATTTGTAACTTTTGTGGGTTAAATTCAATATGAGCTACAAATTCAATATGAATTTACTTTCATATATTTATCATTTCATATATTTGCTCAGTAGATAGTAAATTTTACCATTAAAAAATTAACACTAAATGTAGAGGATGGAGTATTTTATTACTGTATAACCTTGGAAGTCCTTTTTGTAAAATCCAAAAAATATTTTTAAAATTGAGTTATGATACTATATTGAAAAAAAACCAAAAATATTAAAAACTATGTGGAAATTTGTAGCAATAACTGTTGAAAAAGCCTTCAACAAAACTCATAGTTTTAAAGGGAAATCACATTAAATGTGCATGTCAAAAAGTAAGCAAAAGAGGTCTGATTGATTTGGATTTCATCTAGAAAGCATCTAAACACAACTTTTTTATAACTTTTCCAAAACTTATCTTAGAATTCATAATTGTTATTTAAGTTTAACATAAGGCAGAGATTTTTTAAATGTAAGCATTTCTTTGAAAAAATTCACCCTCTATTTCTTGAGCCTATAATATTTGTGGGCAAGAGTGTTCAAAAGTACAGTGCAAAAAAAGATTAAATTTATTTATTTATTATCAATCATGTTTATTTCTCAATCTATACACCAGGTGGCATAGCTGTTCTATTTGTAATGTAGTTAGAGATAGTTTATTTTATCCTAAAAGTCAGCACTGATCGTTATTTCAAACTAAAAATTAAGCAGAAGATTAAGAGTGAATACATATTTTGTACTTAAACCTAGTTTGGGCTCTAATTTTTTAAGCCTAATTTTTTTTTTTTAAGTAGATACTTTTATGACAATTTTCTTCTAAATTATGCTATCATTAATGGTTTAAAGACAAAAGTTTGAATAAATAACTTTACAAAGTACTTGAGTTAGCAGATGATTCCAGTTAAAATATGTGTCTTATTTTCTGTTTTCCGTTTGTGGGCTTCAGTATTTTTGCTGTAAATTTGTAAATGTTTTTTCAATATTATCTTATACTTAGTGTCAATTTACTCAGAATAAAACAGGTCCTTACACATAATTTTCTCAACAAAAAAAAATTGTTAGGAAAACACTTTAGACCCCTTAAATATGTTATTCAAAAGCAGAGTGTCATAATACTGACATTTTAAAACCATATAGATATCAGCAAATAATTTAAGAAAGAGATGAATAGGAATTGGAATGTGTACAAAAAGTTGCTTTAATGTTTAATCAAATGCTTGTGTTGTAATATTAAAAATATTGAGTTTTAAAAACCATATGGAAACCTGTGACAATAACTATTGTAAAAAATTATGTGAATTTAAAACAAAATCAAACATGTCTGAAAGTGATTAATTGTGCAATCCAAAATTTGCATGTTGTAGTAATTTCATATTGCAAATACCAGAATTTTAAAAGCGCTGTTTAAATCCCTTTAATAACTGCTAAAAATGATAAAAACCATGACAATTCAGGACATCAGGCTTTTAACTTGGAAATCCCTAATGGTTTAAGATTGATGTTTAAAATATGAACCTCAAAACTCCCTATTTTTTTCAGATTTTTGAATACCAATTGTATTTTTATTACTTTATATAACTTTTTTTTTTAAATTCATCTAAGCATGTTAAAAGTAATGCATTAAATTGTGTTGATTTAGCTACTTTAATACTAACTTTATAATTTTTAACAAAAATTAAATAATTTGTTGATGAATAGAATTAAATTATTATTAATGGTATACAACTTTAGGTTTCAAACAATATTTATTTGTGATTTTGCAATGATTAAAAATAGTAATACTGTTTATATTTAAATGACTTTTATATTTCTGTCCTGCTTTTAGTATGTGTCTATGAGTTCAAATAGCTTATTTATTATTATATAGTCATCAAAATTAAAACCTTTTTTTTCTCTTTTTCTAGGAGGCAGATTTAAATCACGAATGTGGTGGATCTAGCCATACCAAAGCTCATAGTATTTCTAACCTAATAATAGGACTGACAACTCTTTATTATATTGTGCAGCATTTTCATGTCTGAACAGAATTAATTTCTGTGTCCTTGCCTTGTAATGAAGGAGGCTTATCCAAATGGTACTACCTGTCTTGCTGATACAGACATTGTTGTTTGATTGTTGCATATTCTGTGTCTGTGCCAACTAGCCTGGGCGTACAGTACTGAAGGACAAACTATCTGTAAAGATTTCATGAAGGTCCATGTGTGATATAACAAAAGTCTTTAACTCTTAAGGGCATTATCACAGATTTTTAAAGCAGGTTTAAATTTTATTGGCTTCTATATTACTATGTGAAAGTTATTAATTGCATATCATGTACACAAATTGAGTGCATTGTTAAAGTAACTTTTTATTGTATTGGACATATCAATAAAAGTAAAAAAAGAAAATTTTCACAATTTTTAAAAAAAAATTCACTTGAAAATAATTGTTTTCCTTGATGTTTTAAAATATATCTATTTAGATTCTAAATCAGGTTATGCAGACAATAAACTTGTTATGTTTTTTAATAAAATAATTACATATCATTCAAAATTCCTGTCTTGCAATTATCGTTGCATTAAATATAGGAAAATAAATAGTCGCATATCAATCAAAAACTATTTTCTGTTAATATTATTTCAAGTATATTATTAAAAAGGATTCATATCACTCTAAATATATATTTTGTGCTGCATTGCATGTAATGGTAAGAAGTAATAATAAATAATTATAATTTTATTATTGTAATTGCCAAACACTATTTTTAATTACTTTTTTTAATTGTACTAAGAAAAATCAAACCATATCCTAGTGTTTAATTTTTTTATTAAACATTTTTTATATAATTTTTGAGGAAATAATTTTTAATTTTTATCTGGATATTATAACTGTATTTTTCAAGTTTTTTAATTAATTTGATTAATTATAACTTACAACCAAAGTATGTTGAAATAGAAAAAATTTAATTTTATATATTATATTTGCTAATAAAATTTTTTATAATATTAAAGAAATGTTCTTATTTATTTATATGTATTTTTAATAAGCATGTTGCAAAAAAATATTTATTTAATATATTAAAATTAATTTTACCTCAACAATCTATTATACTTATTACTGAAATTTAATTCACTTCATTCATTGCCAAAGTCTCATTTTATTTGTTGACTTATTAAAAATTAATTTACATTTTGAAATCCTCTTTCTTGTAATACTATAAAATAAGAGAGTTACTCAATAACTGTACTCTTTGAATAATAATGTTAATTATAATGCAGTCAAGCTTCAATAATTTGTCCCTCTCTTTCATGAACAGAAAACACTTTCCTTCATGTTTGCCATCGTTTATTTTTTTTTAAACCTTATTTAGGCATATTTTTTCAGATTTCTTCTCAATAAAGGCATTGTTCAAAAAGTTAAAAATGAAGTAGTGCTATCAACTGTGAATTATTAAATCCTGTCTTAATTTGTCTGAAGAATTATCTAAAACTCTTCCTTTTTGAATCTGTTAATGACCTAATAACATATAATCCAATGTTGTATTTTGCATTTTCAAGGTGCATATCATTTAAACTAAGTTATCTTTAACCCAGTTACCTTAACATGTAATGTTTGAACAATATGCCTACATTGTTATCGCAATGCGATTGTAAAATTCAATTCGAATGTATATTATATTCTCTGTAATATCAACATTTATGTTGAATATCTGGTTATTTTATCTGCTTTAAATTATCTGTGATAAATGAAGAGATTAAAAAATGGTGCATATATGAAATGGAGAATTATAAACTATGGTGCAAGATCTCAATATATATAAATATATATATATATCAATTTTGTATGCTCATAAGCTTGTACCAATGTTTAAAGAATGAATGATTTTGTATTATATTATAACTACTCTTGCCCTCCAAGCTATTTCCAGAATGAAAAGTAAGAGTGTTCATAATTTTAAGTATGTGCTGCCATAATTGTTTTGCGTTTTCATGTTCTCAGAAGTTTAGGGTAATCTTATAGGAGAAATAGTAAATTTTTTTATTGCATAAGTAAACCAAAAATGTATTAATTTCTAAAACTCATATTTTGCAATATTTTTATTACTGAGTAAAAAAATCTATTTACCCATTTCAATGTGTGTGATTTTTGAAAAAATTGAAGTGTCAAAAGAGTTTTATTACATTTAAATTCAAGTATGTATTATTAACTTAATATATTAATTATTTTAAAAACATTAACTTTTTCTAAACATCAACTAAACTTATTAGTTTTAAGATAATTGTTGAAAATTAAAAACTCTATATTAGCTTCAATTATATTAGCTTCAATTAAATTTTACTTTGAAATTTTAAAACTCAAATAAAATGTTTATCTAAGCATTCAAATTTTAGTTTAAAGAATGTAAACATTTCTTATGAACATATCTGTTAAAAATAATTAATATCATATACAATTTTTATAATTCTAAGAGGAAATCTTAAAATATATAAATGAATAAAATTAATGCATATCTTATATTACATTCTAAACATAACAGCTCTAATTTTAATATGATTGAATTAATAATCAAGCATTTGTACTGTTATGAGATTTTGGTTTGTAAGATAAAAACTACGTAGGATTTAATGTTGCTTTAATTTTTTCAAAACTTCAAGTGATAATAGTTTAAAATTATTCTACATACTTAGATATATTTCCTTTTAAATATACTTATTTAAAAGACCAAGACTAACCTTTTCCTAATCTAACAAAAGTAACTAATAATAGAACAGATTGCTTTCAAATATATAACAGTGTTTTTATTAACCCTCTAGCCCTTTCTCAAATGGCAAATTTGTGAAAATGTATTATGTGAAATATAAATGGTCATGTAATATAATAAATGTATGTTCATCTTATAAATTTGTCATTGAAATTTATAAAGGCATACTAATTTAAATGTTGTATTCACTAATATACTTGCTTCTTATTTATTATAAACTTATTTGTATTTCAATGAGCATATTTTCGTACATAATGATTAAAATTTATTAAAGTTTTTACTTATCAAGACATATTAGGTTGAAACATTACTTTGAATCAACATAATATTTAAGTTATTTTATTAAATAAGTATAAACCTTCCAAAAACTCATTTTAACTTGATCATTTTAATCTAATTTCATCATAATATGTAATTATTATCTATCTAAATATTTCAATTATTGAACAAACCCTCTAAAAAAGTGTGTGTTTTCTAAATTTAAAAAAATTATCAAATGAACACCAAACTTTATATGTTTTGATAAATATAATTGGTTTTAAAGCAATTTTTCAAAAGGAAAATTACAGGGAATTTTCTTTATCTTAAATTATATATATATTTTTCCCCATTTAGATTAGAGAAATGTCTGGTATTTCAATATTTGTAAAATATAAATCTAAATGTATTATATATTTCCTCTACTTGAATCAAAATTCCCTCAAATTTTGAACATCTTATCAAACTTTCCTTAACTGTTTCGTCAAAAACTTATATTTTAATGTAAAAAGTGTGTTCTGAAAATTACTACATTCATAATCATTGCTAAAATTGGAAAAATTATTCTTAATTTCATTATTTTTTATAATGTCCTTGTTAATGTTAATTATATATATGCATACATATCTTATATATAGTTTAGTAAATATAGATATATTTGTAAGTTTGAAATTCATTTTCTGAAAAGAAAAAGCAATATACTAAATTTCAACAAACATAAACCCAGTTGGAAACTTGTATGGTAAATTAAATCTTGGTTGAAAACTGTTGAATTAGTGATTTTTTTTTGCTCATTTATAGTGTATAAACATTTAACGTATATTTTGAAATTAAAAGATTTAATTAATGTTAGAAAATTAATTAAAAACAGGCATTAGTGTTTGTACAGTGAAAGAAATTTAATGTTGAATTTATATGTTTTTATGAAAACGTGCACAAGATTCCAAAACTTTCCCCACAAACTAAAATTAGTTAAGGGAAATATTTATAAACTTTGATGTATGCTTATGCACATTTTTTAACAAAAAGAATTTAAATTCTGTCATCAGTCTTCCAGTAGTAATACTGAAATTTAGAATTTTTAATATCGAATCATTTATTGAAGGCATATTTACTTTCAAACAATTCAATTTTCTGATGATCTAGACTATTTGATAGACCCAAAAACTACAAATTTAATGTGATTTTGATAGAAATTAAAAAGTTTTTATACAACTACTATATATTATGGCTAATTATTATCATGCTATGAAGTTGAATAAAATTTAACATCACTGTAAGCTAATACATAACAAAATGCACAATTTTTGTATTAACACATATCATAAATTATGTCATCATCGTATTCTTTGTTTCTTCTTTTTAACATCCAAAGTTGCAAGCAGTTTAGTTGCTTAACAGTAGATGTGTCACTTTTGGTCTGATCTTATCTCTTTCTGTTTTATTTTCAGAAATGTAGTATTTTTGATTTAGAATCAATGTACTACTATAAACTTAATTTTAATACAGAAGAGTTTATAGTTATTTTAATCATTGTTTTCTAACTTGATTATATTAGTGATACCTGCAGTGTGCAGAGGTGGGGAAACAAACTCCTGAAACAAACTTTTTATTAAATTTCTCTGAAATGAGGTGTTGAATCATGGAAGACAGGACAAAAGAAAAATGCTGTTTAATTTTAAAAAAATATATGTATCACTTGAGAGTACTGAACCATATTAATTTATTTTCTTTTTTATGCTTCATTAATCATTTATTAATCGCTCTTCACAAGAAGGGATTTAATATTTCATTTTGCTGGATACCGAGTCACGTCGGTATCCCAGGGAATGAGTTGGCTGATTCTGCAGCACGATCTGCAACTACTGAATTAACAATATCTGTACCATTCTCAGACATTAAACTACATGTTCGACAGCTCATCTCGTCCCTTTGGCAACAGCATTGGGACCTTCAAACTCAAAATAAACTTCATAACATCAAACCATATATAGACCCCTTACCTGTATTACGTTTACGTAATGCAGATGTAAAGCTTAATCGTCTCAGAATCGGCCACACTCGACTCACGCATCTTCATCTGTTGTTTGGAGAATCTCCTCCCAAATGCGACTCTTGCAATACTTTACTTACGGTTCATCACATTTTAACCATTTGTCCTTGTTTTAACCGACATCGTCTTACCTTTTTTAATAGCACAATTTTATGTATGAAGGATTTGTTAGATGATATTCATCATCCTAACATTTTCGCATTTCTGCGAGCTATTGGTATTTTATATTGTATATAACTGTTTTATCTGATTTTATTCACTCTTATTTCCTACCCATGAACCGTTTTACCTTTTCTGTGTGTTTTATAGAATTACGCTTTTATTGATTTTATGAACTTTTAAAAATACGTGTCTTGAGATAAACAATCTTATTCGTTTCATTTATTTTACGACAATGAAACTATTGTGTGCAATTTACCATTAGATCTAACTCAACAAATTGTTTGGCGCAGCATATCCTCCTTTGGATCTTGTGCCATAAAACTTCTACATTCAATCAATCAATCAATCATTATTTTCTTTTTTTACTATTCATTTCCTGTATTATTTATAGATTGATTTCCAAATAAAAAATGGAAGATATATGCTTTAGAAAATATAAATCCATAGCTTAAATTAATTTTTTACCTAATTAAAAAAAATTCCTAAAAAATTTTAATTTTTATTCTTAAATATGAAGAATATATTGTATGAGTGTTTTTTTTTTCGTAATTTAGTTGTTTAAACATAGGCAGAAAATAGGTATATGTCCTCTCAATAATTAGAAATACCTTTAAGTTCCTCCTCCCTCAATATCTCATTCAAAGAAAGCGAATTTTCTTAACTCACCAGTTATTTAAATTTTAAATCCAGCTTAGTTAAAAACAAGTTAGAAATGAAAAATAATTTATCATCATGTTGCAGGCATTTAATAATTTTTAATTTCTTTTTTTAAATATTTAAAGAACTATTGTGAATATACGTATTAATTTTGCTCTCTCTGCCTCCTCCCCCAAAGAAATTTTTATACCTTGAAACCAAAGAAAATTCAATAACTTTATTATTAAATTTATTTTAAAATCATGCAGTATTTTAATAAATTAAGTTTCCTTGAACAAAATATTTATCTTGTAAAAAAAATTTTAATTCCATCACCTCCTCTGCATGCCGCTTATTGATTCTTAACCAATGTTCAGTGGAACACTACCTGATTTTAGTGGCAACAATTTGTCAAGATTTGTTTGTCATTTGATATGACTGATATATAAAATTGTTGCTTATATTTTTACTTTTAAGTGCACTGTTTGATTGTGATTTTCAAAATTTCTTCTAAACAAATTTCATACTTTTGTAAAGATTAACATCATTGATTTACATTTTAAGGTAGATCTGATTGCTGAAACTCGTCATAAAATAAAACTACGATTGTTTTATAATAATGCATAGATTTCTATGTCTATACACTGTGGTTGTATGGTAAGTTTTTTTTGTTACTGTACTCATATGTATTTCTAATAATTATTGTCATATTTTGTTTTTGTGAAACATTTGATGAAAAAAAGTGTCACAAACTTAATATCATAAAATCAAATTTTTAATTATTTTTTATTCTATGCTGCCATATCATTTGTAAAAGTGAATAAACGTTTTAAAATATTTATGTGGTTTATTTATTTAATGTCACATATTTTCTCTTACCCTCTCCTAATAATTTTCTATTTGTTATTTAAATGGCCTGTAGATGATGTTAGTTATGCTACATTATTCTCCTTCCAGAATTTTATTTGTGATAGAATTCGATGAACAGATACCACTAGTTGACTCATGCTGTTTATTTATTTATACCAATTTTGCTCATTATATTTTTTTCTTTATAGCATTTCTCTTATTATTATTTTCTTTCTTTATATCATTTCGCTCATTTTTTGTTTATTCACCCGGAGACTTTATTTACTTCACCGAATTTTTTTTTTCTTTGAGCAATATATTTTTAAACAAATCAACTGTTTTATTGTGAACCATCCATCATTATTGACAAGTTCATATCACGTCTGCAGGTCACCAATGTGGGGAGATTTCATCTCAGACTTATGTCAACTTTTGTCTATCAAAAGGTACCTCATGATAGAATCAAGTTAACATGTCTTGTATACTAGTGAATTGGTATTTAACATTTATAGTGGTAGTTACGCCACATTCTGTTTTAGGCAATTTGAAAGCGAGAAGTAATGTAGAAAGTGAAAACAATCATAATACATTCCACAGAAAGAGGGGACTCTTGATATGGAACCAGTATCCAACCCAGGTGGTACATTGCTGTTATATATTTAATATATACAGTACAGAACCCGTTATCCGGAAATCAGAAAACCGGAACGAAATTCAATAAATTTTCCCGCCATTTTCAAAAAAAAAAATTTTTTTCCTCATAAGATTTTAGGATTTTCTTTCTTTTTTGAAAGATGTTTACCTTACCATCATTTTGGAAATAATCATTAGTGTATTACTTCATCGTTTTTCCTTCTTTTTAAGATTATTTCCAAATATTTTTTTTTTAGTTGGGCATAACAATAAAAAAAAAGGTTTTTTGTAGCGATTCAGAAAACCGGAAAAATCAGTTATCAGGAACAGCGATGGTCCCGATCGTTCCGGATAATCGGTTCCTTACTGTATAAGTATATTTAAAAAAAGTACCCAGAAAAGTTTTAAAAACCTAGGCTTAGTTGCCGAAACATCACAGAAATTCCTTAACCAAAACTAGAATGGTGCTAGTTGGCGACCAATCTTGATCACTCCAATACATGATTTTAATTTCATATTTTCTATACTTATACTCATAAGTATAGCAACTGTAGTATGCTAGTAATTTTTTGTACTAGTCTAGTAAATTTTGCATCCTTGCAATGAACACTTTATGAATCCCATAACTTTTTTACAGCAGGGTGAACATTTTGGATAAGACATCTAACTATCAATTGATCCTATGCCTGATTAATTTGATACTCCTGATTATTTGCAACTTTTTATAAAAGAAAAGTTCAAATATAGCTGCAAATAAATGAAATTTAGTTTTTTTTATAATTTGTTATTCTTGTATAAATAATCAATCATAAAAATTATCAGTCTTGGAAGGCTTTACTGTAATTTATGTTTAATTTTAGTTCTTTATTAGAAGTGTTACTCGTATACACTTTTCCCACTTATAAATTTTTTCTAGCAGTCCTTTGGGGCAGAGTAGAACTGAAAGGATTTTTACTATTTTAAAGCAAATAACTTTATATCACTAATGAATGAGCTATAAGTAAGTAAACATTAAACCAAGACTGAAAAAATACAACTGTGAAAACATTTTGCGCTACCCATGATTAATGTGAACTTTTTATGTACCCTATTAAGACCCCATCCCTCTCTATTATTGAGTTTAATCTTGAGAAAATCATCTTGTTTAATAACTGGAAGAACAAAATTTATACATACAACTAGAAAGAGAATATTTTTAAACTGATAATTTCATACATTTTCAAACTTCCTTTTATAACTTTTCGATCGTACTGTACTAATTATTATTACCTATTGGGTAAATAATCATAATTACTTGTCATTGTAAGCGACAAATATAATCTAGTTGATTTCTTTTCATTACAACATCTATTGTTGTTTCTAATGACACTTAGACAAGCCAAACTCACTAACCATGTGTTGGCCTTGTGAATTAAGTCAGGAAGGAGTGCCTTTCATTTGACAAAAGAGCATCACTAGTGTAAAAGTGTGACTTAACTCAGAACCCCCCCCCCCTGATAGATGGCAGCATCACTCATTCGCTTGGCCACTCCCACAATTTAGACATAAATCTGAAGGGGAAGAAAATTTTCTCCTGTTTCCTGTACCCATGGTACTGCTCATCGACCAACCACAATTTACGATTCCTCGGATTTTACGAGCATGTACTCGGTGGGTTCTTGCAGCTATGAGGATTGGACACCTGTCACTCCGGACAAAGTTTGATGCTCCAATCGCTCGGTTAATTATAAGTTTAATGCATTTGAATTTTTTTTACTTAGAATATATTCTAAAATGTGTGTTGAAATAAATGTTTTCTTACTGAAATCTTAGTACTTATAAAATAAAAAGGAACATTATTACAGAATATGCATAGGATGCAACAAATACGCAAGGGGTAAATGCATTGAGAAATTCACATTTAATTAAGATAAGATTTTTAAAATATTCGATAGGAGTGTTATAAAGAACACAACATAAAATATTGTGTTCTACATTATCTATTCAGATTCTCAAAATTGCCACAATTAATAACTTAAAATTAACTCAGTTTACGCAAAATATGTATTAAACAAGATCTTGTTTAATACATATAGCAATTAAAAGCATCTTTCTGCATTCTGAAATAAGATCATATTTTTTGGTAAAGCGAAGAAATAAGTCTTGTGGGCCAAACTAAGTAGCTTACATATGCCTTTGATACATTCAATTAAAGAACTGCAAGAACTAGTGAAATTGGCTTAAGTAAATTCTTACGTTTTTAGCATATTTCCCAGGTAATCAAAATTATTGGTAGTTTTAGTGATATATCATGAAAACAATTAAAATATACAATCTAGCCTCGTAAGCAAAGATTTGTTAAAAATTTCTAATTTTTAAGGTTGAGAATTGTGCACAAAGAATGAATATCAATTCATTCCATCTTAAATTTTTGCAGTCACTAAGAAGCAAAACAATGTACGCAAGATGATGAAGATATCACAGAAATTGGTAATTCTGTAGCTGAAGAAGGTATTGCCGATTAAAGTTCTCATGGTAGTCGAAAACATAAAAGAGAACACTCACCCGAAGAAGAGAAGGAAATGAAAAGACAAGTAGAAGAAAACATTGTTTCAGAAAAGCAAGCTAAAGAACCTATGGAAGTTGAAGAATATTAAGTGCAAGTAGCCAACGTTAATCTTAGTGAAAATATTGGATATCGAAATTGAAAAGCTAGAAAAAAGAAAATAAGAGGAAAATTGCTGAGAAATACATTGAAACCTCATTTCCCCCGTGGCAGGATCGCGGCAACATTATCGCAGAATGTTACAGAGTTCTTGCAGAAAGAATTTTCCTGTAGAAAGTAAAAAATTTTGGTTTTCTTTTCTGCTAAAATTTTCGAAATTTTTTCTTCTAAAATTATATTTAAAGGATGCCTTTTTCGCCCATCAGAAGGGAAAGAAATATTCATAATTTTTCTATTCTTATTTGAGAAGAATGGGAAAAAAAGAATATTATAACAATTTCTTTTCTGCAGATTTGAAAGATTTTTTGCCTCGACAATTATATTCAAGATGCGTTTTTTCACGCATCAGAGGGGAAGAAATGCTTATGATTTTTTTCATTCTTTTTTGGGAAAAATAAAAAAAATTCGGTTTTCTTTTCTTTCCCGGATTTTACGATTTTTTATTACTTTTTTTTAGTGATGATGTTTACAAAATGCGAAAAAAGAAATAATTTTACTCTTACAAAATGGGAAAATATCGCTCATGATATTAGAATAAAAAAATACATACAATTTTATTATATCCAAATAGACTTTTTTTGTAAATACAACATTTCTGTTACTTTAAATTTAATTAATGACATGTATATGTTATTAAAAGTATCTTGCAGAAAGATATTAGTGATAGTGAGTTTTGTTGCAGAAAGCTCTAAAAAATTCTGCCACTAGGTTTATTTTGAATATTTTAGTTTGATATCTAAATACTGTTATGAAAGCTTTACTAACTATTACTGTTAGATTATGTAAATTTAAATTTTGAAGTTAATTATTATACATCATTTCTAATTTTAAAAAATAAATACAATATTTAATTTGATAATTATTGAGTGTTCAGATTATACTAAATTCCAATCACACTAAGTGTCACTGTTCAAATATTGTACACGCAAGAAAAAAAAAGTTAAACAAATTCATTTGGCATATTAAAAACCTTATGGAGCTATGTTTTACAATGTAGAAAATATTTCTGCGAAAGCTTTGGGAGATAAATAAAAAATATTTCATAGGTAAATAGAAAATATGATGGAATAAAAAATTTAACCTTTTGATAGTCAGTACCATGGGCGTTTCCAAGCAATCAACTTTCGAGATAGGCAGCTGCCATAATCAACTAAATTTCTCACATAAAAATTCTTTCATGCGATACATTACAAAATGATTCATTTTAAAAAAATTCTTGCTTTTTTTTGGATAAGCGTTTCACAAATCTTTTTTTTTTTTTTTTCATTATCTTCAATATTAAAGAGGTCTTTTTTCAAATTCCTAATTCTCAGCATGTATTCAAATTAAAATTATGTTTGTTTTTGTGCCATTTTCCCAAGCAATAATATAATGTATTAAAATCATTACTTTAATATATGAGAGCACGGAGACTATTTTATTGGCAAAACATCTTCGTCCTCCATAAGCGTTGCGCAGCCCACCCAGCTGGCCCTTTTATCTCTATTAATGCACCCTCATTGCACTTTTTGTAAAAATAAGGCACCATATCCATAAAAACACTGCCTTTTTATTTTTTTTAGGAAAGATTGTTTTTTTAACTGTTTTATAAAAAGTCTACTTCTGATTTATTTAGTTTTTGATAATTATTTAACTTTAATTTCCTTCCTTCCTTTTAGTAAGATTTTCTTAATTTGTCTAGTTATATAGCTAAAATTCGTATGACATTCAGTTTTAGAGATATTCACATCTCTTTTGGGAGGGGGTGTATAGTAACGTGTTTTTTAATTATTTTACATTTTGCCATTATTTTTTAAATAAATACTTTTTATTTAAAAATGTACCTTTAAATGTTCATTTTCTCATAAATTTTAGTTTAAAATATATAAAAAAACTTTCAAGTTGTTAATCCCTTTCTTAGAAGAAAATTTACATAGAGATTGTATTATAGCTTGCCTTAATTATTTTTCAAAAGCTTAAAATTTTTCTGTTATTATGATATTGAGTGAGAATTACATTATGAAATATACACATAAAAAAGTATGAGGGTAATTTAAAATTTGAGGATCAAATTCAGCCATTACATAATGTTACACATTTTGATGAATTTTAATGGTAGTAAGTAGTGGCCTATTAAATCTCAAAGTGTCCTTTTCTACGAAGAAACACCCTGCTTTTTTTTATACCTAGGGAAAACCCTGGAAAATGAAATTTATTTATAAAAATCTCAATTCCATATCATTTTATAATAGTTCCTTAAAATCCATAAAACATTTAGCAATCAAAATCTTTTTATAAACCTAACTAGATCAAACAATGCTTTAACTATTTAACAAGGTAATGGCACTTGATTTTAAAACATTTTAACCATGTTAAACCCCCATAGATACATAATCTGATTTTGGTTTCTTATGATAAATTAGTACTTGATACAGCAAAATAAACAAAGAATTCGTGTATATGCACGCTATGCATTACTTATAATTGTATTAAATAAAATATTTCATATTAACTGATATAATAATTTATTGAAGATTGAAACATGGCTTATATCATTATGTTGCTCATATGTCATTTATAAATAGTTAGATAATTCGAAAAAAATCTAGAAAGAAGCAACTGCATTAACTTTAAATTAAGCAAAGCTTATTTTTTGAAGAAAGTTTAACTTCCTTGAGTTTTAATTTTCATTCCTTCTTTGTGTTTTTTCTGTTTTTTAGTTTCTGCTTCATCAATAGGTGCTGTTTTGACAAATGGAATCTCATCTTGCATACTAGGAGGCATAAACGGCCTCAAAGCTTTCGGAACAATAACACCAGTTTCTGTTTGATTGTTTTCAAGAATTACACAAATAACTCTAGTCGTAGCACACATAGTCGCATTAAGCATATGAACATAGTCTACCTGAGCATTCATCTTTTTAGTTTGACCATAGCGAACTTGCAATCGCCTGGATTGATAATCCAAACAATTAGAACAAGACACAAGCTCTCTAAAGGCACCTGAACCGGGAAACCAAGCTTCAACGTCATGTTTCTTTGAAGCTGCATTATTTAATTCACCAGATACGATATTTACCACTCTATATGGTATTTCCAGCACTTGACAAAATTCTTCTGCATTCGTAAGCATTTCATCAAACATCTCCCATGACTTATTATCATGTGGAGAAGTTATGCAAAACTGTTCCACTTTCTCAAACTGGTGAACTCGAAAGATACCTCTGGTATCTCGTCCATGTGAGCCGACTTCTTGACGAAAACAAGTGGATATGCCAGCATAACGAATTGGTAAGTTTTCAATAGGAATCCACTCATCACGATGGAATGCAGCTATAGGCTGTTCTGAAGTTGCAATCAGATATTTTTCATCAACTGCATCTCCTTTTTCGCTGCTTTTGCAAATTACTTTGTACAGTTCGTCATCAAATTGGCTTAACTGAGCCACTTCTTGCATGATTTCTTTACGTACAAAAAAAGGCGTGTACAATGGCTTGTACTTTTTTTCATGCAGCATGCGGAGAGCTAGCTGTATAAGTGCATGCTCCAGAAAAACAGCAGCATTCATTAAATAATAGCCTCTACCACCTGCAGTAACAGATCCCCTATCGCTATCAACTCCATCAATCATTGTAATTAAATCAACATGGGAATATTTTTTCTTTGCGGTCACATCACCCCAAGTTCTTACAACAACATTTTGCTCTTCATCATTACTAACAGGCACCGATTCGTGCAACCAATTTGCAATCTCTTTCAAACAATCAGTGCGCAACAGCTCAAATTTAACGAGTTCCTGATTACATTTGATGATTTCTTCGTCCATCAAAGAACTAACTTTCTTGATTTGTGTTACTGTAAGAGCTTGAAGAGCATCAGAAGCAACAGCACTCAAATCTGATGTAATATTTTCAGGAAGGCTATCACTATCACCAACTGGCTCCTTCGCTTTCATTTTCTTGCCGATTTCCTTGCTGCAGACATTTTTTAATTTATTCCAATTGTCCAACTGATGTCGAAGCTTTCTCCATCTGTCATCAGCTTCGACAACTTTATCCACAAGAGTAGGATCTTTGAATCTTTTGACTTGATTTTCTCTCACTTTATCTGGATTTCCACCTTTGTCAGCACGAAAACTTTCAATGTCAAGCACCATATTTAGAGATAAGATTCCCAGTTCACAATAAATTGTAACTATGAAGAATCAATAAAGCAAGACAGTTTTGAGGAGGAATAATTTCAAAACGATTATTTGATCAGTTGTGTTACTGCAAGCGTGGTTTCGTCTTCGTGGTTACGGAACGAAACCGAAAGAAAAGTCACTTCAATTCATTAGAAAACTTCTCAATAATTTAAAAATACGGGATAGCCTATGGTTTTAAGATCATTTGCTGAAAAGCTTAACAGAGGGACCGTTCTCACTGTATGACTATTCATGATACCAACGCGTACGCCATCTGGGGAGAAAACTAGTTCCAGGCCTTCACCCTTTCCCTCTTTTCTACTATTGTATAGGAATGTACTATGATATTTTAACTTTTCTTAATATTCTTCGCATTTACAAGTCAAAAATATTTTTTTTAAATTTCCAGGGCGTTTTCTTTGAGAGCTATGTTCAATGTAGTTTTGAGTTCCATACAATTTCTTAACTTAAGAGTTTTTTTATCTACTTGAAAATCAAGGCAGGCGAAATGTTACCATAAACAGAGAGTTCTCTACGCCACATGTAGCCCATTTCAATCGCCCATAATTTATGGTTGGAAATTTAGAGGCGTAAATGAGGTCTCGTGCGACCTGCGGACATGATGTGAACACGCCTACCATGGCAGTAACCCACTTCGATCTGAACACGTTTACTTCGATGGATGGTCCACATTGGACAGTTGACATGCTACTTGTGACCGCGACATTATCCACCTCCTCTCACTTTTGCTACTCAGTCTCGTCTCGATCACACACAACGTCAGCTTGCATACACTCGAGTGCTAATGGCAATGCAGGAGCAACAACGACCGTGATCTTAATACAGCTCTCACGATTAGCAAAAGATCTTAATAGAGCCTTCCCGACTTCTCACAAAACAGCAATGAATCAACTAGTGGTATCCGTTCATCGAATTTGATCACAGATATAATTTTGGTCAGGGAGTACTGTAGCGTTTCTACCACTGCAAAAATATAATTCCAATTCACTAGCATGTAAGATATGTTAACTCGATTCTACGGTGGGGTACCTTTTCATAGATGAAAGTTGACATTGTCGGTAACAACTCACTCTCCACAAAACCTTTTTATTATTTTTTTATTTTCATCCTTCATCTTTGAAAATGAGAAAATTTATCTTCGTATTTTCTAAGACAAAGAGATATTTTCACTCTTATATCCATAATAGCAAAATATATTTGACAATTTATTTTTTGAAGAATTGTGTATTATTTTAGGAATAAAAATTTGTTCAGATTCAGATTAAAAAATTTCTAAAATCACATTTTTAAGAATTTTTTGTTAGAAATAGATCTTCTTCAGGGCCATTTCACTGCATGCGAGTCATGCACCCCCAATCACCGTCAAGAGAATATGATAACTTGATTGATTAAAAATATTCTCTCATGAAAAACTTACCAGTCAGATTCTCTTTTTCTATGAATTTTTGAAGGAATTCTGTTGTTAAATCTTTTCTTTTCTGTGAAGTGTGAATGTTTTCTTCTGGGTCATTCCAAAACTTGCGCAAAAAAACTCGCCAAACAGGTTCTCCATTTTCTCTGTAGTAATCGGAAATACGTGTACCGCATTGAATAAAAATACCCTTTTACACGAAGTTCTTAAACATTCGTATGCGTGTAATTGCGCATTGTAAATGCTTTCTGAAATTAATCTAAGATGAATATAATATTATTTATAATAATATATTATAAATAATATAATATTAATGTATTTATTGAACGCCTTATTGGCGATCGAAATGGGCTATAGGTGGGGCAGAGCAGAACTTTCTACCTATCTCAACGCTTCACATATTTCACTATTAGCGTGTGGATAGTCATAGAAGAAAGGAGAACACTAATTTCTGTCTTGATTTTTAAACTAATTAAAAACTTTTAAGTTCGAAAACAATATGGAACTGAAAACTGCATTAAATATAGTTCGAAAAGAAAGCATAGGAGAAAATTTCGAAAATATTTTTAACAATAAATACGAAAATATTATTTAAGGGGAAAATATCATAGTATATTCATAAACAACTCAGGAAAGGAAGGGGGATCAAGACATGGAACCAGTCTTCTTCATGGTGTATTCGAGTGTTTCAATCGCGAATAAAGTTTTTTTTGTGGTCAAGCAGTGACCAGCCCTATGTGTGACATTAAAGCCTGATCAACGGATACATTGTTTTATCTGGTACTGTGGTACTGAGAACACTATAGCTGAAGAAATGCACCTTTAAAATGCCTCTTTGTATCTCTCACGGTTTTTCAATTACTAATGTACATTAATGTACAGTGCGCAAAATAATAAACGGATCACAAGGAATAACTTTTGGTTTAATGATCGGATCTTCACGTTCCAGGACTCAATTTTAATGGTTCTAGGGAGTGATTTCAAATATAATAATTAATTTGTGCAAACGATATTTTAAGTTACGAAATCAAACACAAAAACGCACTTTCTTTGAATAAACAAATCTTTTTTCTTTTTCGATGGATTTGGATTTTTAACCTCCAAAATATAGGGGTAGCCGCAATCTGGGGAATATGGTTCCCATAGTTTGACCAGGAGAGTTGTCTAAATCATGGACCCCTTTATGTTAATTTCACTTTTTGAGTACTTCACCATATCTCGAAAAGTTTTTAAGCGAACTGGAAAATCTTTCCCCACAAATATAAAATTCGTTTATCCAAAGATATTTCCATGCAAAATTATTTTTCAGTAAATATTTATTATTTTTTTTATTTAATAATAGTTGAAAGTATTCTGAACTGTAAGGTAAGCAATTTTTACATCATTTTAAAGAATATCTATACTATATTTTATAGCTATATTTTTACACAACAAAATACAAAATTTGAGTAAAATTGAACAAATTGTTTTTCAAAAATCGAATTTTAAATATACGACTTTTTTAAAATCAGATTTCTCAGGTACTGATTTCACTCAAAATTTCTATTTTCTCATGTAAAAATACATTCTTCAAAATGTTTCAAAAAATGTATACCTTACAATTCAATATTTTTTCGACTGTTATCAAATAAAAAAAAAAAATTAATATTTACTGAGAGTCTTGTTTTGAGCGGAATTTTTTTTGGATAAACGAACTTTTTAATTGTGTGCAAAAATTTTTAAATTTGCTTAAAAAGATTTTGAAATATGACGAAATACTCAAAAAGTGAAATTGAAATTCTGAGTTCCAAACTGTAGATCGATTTCTAAACCAAACTATGGGAAACATATTTCCCAGATTGCGACTACCCCCTACATTTTGGAGATTAAAAAATCAAACCCGTAAGGAAAAATAAGATATGTTTATTCAAAGAAAGTGCGATTATATGTCTGCTTTCGTAACTTAAAATATCGTCTGTACAAATTAATTAGCATATTTGAAATCACCCCCTTGAACCATTAAAATTGGATCCATTAGATCAAAAGTTATTCAAGGTGGTCTGTTAATATTTTGCGCAATCTACTGAGGTTCTCCTTCAAATATTGCGTCTTTTATAGAGGATGACTCTCGCTGGATTTGATTTTATAACTGGTGAAAAAATCATCTGCGTGTAAGAACCGGATTGGTGGAAAATATTTACTCGCAATAAACGTAGTAATCAGGCTCACGTTCGCACAGGGATAAAATCACATCCAGGGTGAATTTCTCTTAAGTGACTAAAAAATATTATGCATCGATTGGCCTGCATGGTCTCCGGTGATAAATCCAACCGAACACGCATGTGGCAGTCTGGGAAGGAGCAGAAAGTAGATAGCTGCCAGCAACGATCTTAACAACCTTATAGTAAGCATTGGCAATAAAATGACATTATTGATTAATTATATCAGACTGAAATGCTTCCCGTTCCGTTAGGTTCGATATTTGCACCTCAAATAAGCTGGGCGTTGATTATTTCAAACCATCTCTTGTTTTTATCCTCTTTCATATTTGTGTCAGTGTTTATTACTGCTTCAAATCTTCTACGAATATTTTCTATCTTAGTTTGTTTGAAAAATAATAAAATGAAAAATATGTTTTAGGATTGCGTCTACGAAGTACACGTGATTGTGATTCTTAGCGTTTAAAAACAATTCATATAACTCTCATAACGTATTTTTACCTTGATGTAGTATGTATAATGATTTGATTTTAATTTATAGAATTATTTTAATTTATTATCCGAGAATTTCGGTTTATAATTGCAGCAATAGGCATTAATTGATTTAAAAAAGAAAGTTGAGAAAAGGATTTAATGTTCTAGTAAGGTCTTATTGCGTAAAGTTTAACAGCTTTGCAACAGGTGTGAAAATTTGCCATTTCTTACTTTCTTTTTTTAATCACTTATCTTATCTTTTTTGTGTGTGCATAATAACTGTAGTTAAAGAAGCTATGTCTACGCGGATTTTTTTTTCAATTAAAAGTGTTTAATCAGTGATGGGTTTCCAATCATTCAATGATAGGTATGCTGATAAAAAGATAAAAAATGCGACATTCTTAGAAAGAAAGAGGCGAAATTAATATTTTTTTTAGTGAGATTTAAAGTTTTAAGTTTGTGTTTATGTAATTTTAAAATACGTTTCTAAATATTTATTTCCGAAATCGATATTTGCGCTCTGATTGAAACTCATTTCATGTCCATTATAAATTTTTCACGGAGTTTTTAATAATATTACTTTTAATATAATTTATGATTCATTTAATTCTTTACAAATAATGATCTATTTTTCAAATTAATTCCCGTACATTCATTTTTTAAATTGGATAAAATTTTGTTAGAAAAAATCTTAGTCAAATAAAGAAAAATCTCATTAAAAATATAAATTTTTACGTTGAAACTACAATTTTTCGGAAACAAAACCAAAACTAAAATTTTGAATCGCCTAAAATTTCACGAAATTTCTATAATTGCTTTTTTTTATTTATTTTCTAATGGATTTTTCTATAATAACTTGTTTTGTGTAAATTAATATGAGTAATTACATCATTGATTAAGTTTATAAGTCATTAATCCAAACATAACGATATCTATTCAGTTGAAGTGAAGTGAAATAATGTTCACGCGTATAAGCTCTACAGTTGTCTGCTGTTCAGCCATATTTACAAGACTTTATATATTACCGTAAACAAAAAAATAATGCCTTAAAAATGCTATGAAACAAAAAATGCATGGAATCTGTGTATTTTTAAACGAAAGCACAATTTTATACAGTTGCATTAAAAATGAATCTCTTCCAATTGTTAAGTGGCTTCTGTTGTTTATTTATAGAAATGTTTGATTTTACGTTCTCTAAGATTGAACCTCTTATTAAAGAATAAATAAGACAAGTAAATGACGTTTGTTGATAGGGAATGGATTAAAACATCAGTGAGTGTTTAAATTTCAAAGGATTACTATTCTATAAGAATTTTTATTGTTTTGTTGTCATCTATACGTTAAATGTCATTCAAGATTTTAAGTTGCGTATCGCCTTAGGGTTAAATATTATTGATTATCTTATAAGTCATCTTGTTATACGCGCAACTGTGACCTAATTTAATTGCATATTTTATTACATTTAATGTGTTTATATGGATAATTTAACTCCAAACTACTGTTTAAAATTGTTTTATATAGATTTTCTTCGCAATAATGTAACAGACGTAAGTAAATAAAATATACATAAACCATCGTAAGTTGACCTCAATTAAGATGTAGTTATGTATTGATATTTTCTGATGTATCACATGGATCCAAATTTTTTAAATTTAACTTATTATTAAATCTATTTTAAATGCTTCGATGAGTTATTATGGTTAATTTTTTGCTGTTGCTTATAAATTTGATACTATTGATAATTTTTTATTGTTAGTGTGTTTTGATGTATTCCTCAGTATTTTTAATGACTTATTGATATACTTTAAGTTAAGTCTTATCATTGTTTATAAGAGTATTAAAGTTGAAATACAGTATTTTTTCTGTTAGTAAGTAAATTATATTTAGCAATAAATAAGTAAATATTTGCACAGGAAACTTAATTTGAAGTTGTTTTTATATTTTGAATTTTATTGTATTTGAAATTTTCCAAATATTTATTATTAAAACATAGTAACTGATTATTAAGGTGAAATATAAAAAGTATATTTATGAAATAATGCAAATAAAAAAAAGAATAAAAACCATTTATCATTTGGTAGAGAAAAATTATCAGAGTTTAACCTAGAGCTATAAAATATGAAATTTTATTAAAATTAAACTAAAGATTTTACTGATTAAAATCTTTAAGATCTAATTTGAAAATTCTTAAATGAAATTTAATATATTTAAATAAACTTTTAGGGAAAAAAATGCAATGAATTGGTTTATTATTCATTTTATTGATTCAAAATAATAAATTATCGGGAATGTACTGCAGTCTTTGGTTAACAGGTCATCAAAACTAAAAAAATTTCTGTTTGGATATAAGTAAAATAAACCTCTTCGTAAAAATATAGGGTGTATTTAGATCACTATTTAAAAGTGAAAATAAGATGTACGAGGTGTGAAAATTAAATAACCAGACTAGTCTTGATAATTAGCTTCATTAAAAAAATTTTACAACTATCTTTTAGTCTCCTTTAACGTAATCTTTTTCCTATCACTGCATAAGACTTTTTCACTGTTCAAAGCAATGCTGCAGGACATTAAGGTGTTACCTTGTTCAGGAAATCTACCGGTTTTGCGTTCCCCTCTTCCACAGACTAAAAATGTGTTTCTTTGAATGCACTTTACACTTTTAGAAACAGGTCGAAGTTGCACGATGCGAGATCTGGTGAGTACGGGGGATGCTCGAGCATAATAAAGTGTTTTTTCGTCAGGAAATGTTTCACAGAGAGAGTGCAGTGTGTGGCGGAGTATTGCTTTGTGCAAAATGCACATGTTGTTGCTCCATAGACCTGGCCTTTTCTTCCTAACTACTTCCTCAATTTTTTTAGGACCTCTACGTAGTACTGCTGGTTTACTGTTTGGCCTTAAGGTAACCATTCTATCATGATAATACCATTAACATCGGGAAAATAAAGAGGAACATAACTTTCAGTTTGGACTTGCTCATGCAAACTTTTTTGGCCCTTGGTGATATGGGGGTCTCCCAGTGCATGGACGCCATTTAGTTTCAGTGTCGTACTGAAAAGTCCACGTAATTGTCATGTGATGATTTTTTTTCTCAATCAGTTCAGGTTCTTCTTTGAAGCAAATGTTTGATGATGACCTTGATTTAAAAGCAAATGTTTATCCTATTCATTTTTTGCTTGCATGTCTGGTTTTTCAGTATACCATGTTTGATACTTAGCTTAAATTTGTTTCTAAAATTGAATTCCAAGTTCATAAATAAATAAATCTTTGATCTTATTCAGTCAATATGTGCATGTTTTTCACCCCTCGAACTTATTCCTTACTCTACCTGTATATCTTTGACTCTAAAGCATTGTTAAATTTCATAATTTTTTTACTGACCACTGTTTTGAATGATTTTTTTTTCATAGCTATTGTATTATATTATAATTGATTTTCCTTTTGGCTCATATTAATTAAATCACTGTCTACCTCAGATTCATTTTTTAGTACATGGGCAGAACTGCAAAAAATGGTTTGTTTACTTAGTTAAATGTTTTACAGTATTTCATTTGTTTTAGTTATTTTTCTTTATGATTTAAACTCAGAATAGGCTTTTATTGTAAAAATACATTGAACATTGTAATGTAAATTTTAAATTAGGTTTTTATGATATTTATCTTTTAATATTTGCTTTGCTTAAACGTTGGTTGTTCTGGTTATTAGAAGGTTCAAATTTAAAAAATCTTTTTCTGTAAGCTATTTTTACCACCATATAAAATTTCACATTTCCTGATTTGCCATTTTTAATTGAAAAACTGTGTTAAAATTTGTCTTAAAAAAAATGTGCTTATTTAAAAAAAGGAGAAATATTGAACTTAATTTTGATTACTCATCATCTCGAAATTAATTTCAACATTTTAAGAGCTTAACTACATCTTTCTTTTATTTTTTAATTCATTATTAAATTTTGTCATTATTGTAATCATTACACAGTTAAATTAATAAATGTTTTAGCATTAAAATCATAGCAGAAATGTGTAAATAGAATAAAAGAATCTTTAAAATTCATCCTATAATATATTTTATGCTATCATCATTATGATGTCCACATTGGTCAAATGTTAAAATTAAGTTTTGTAAGCATCAATAATTAATATCCTGAGCAGAATTGCGAGAGAGAAAAAAATCATGTCTCTAGATTTTCTTTCACTTTTAATTTAAAAGGTAAACATGAAGCATTTTCATTATCTTCATCTGTATATAATAATTCCATCAACAAATCCATGTGAAAAATTATTCCTTAATGAAAATATTCTGTAATTCTCAATTTAGGGAATTTTATTTTAAATTAGTTTTTTTAAATTTTTTTATGTTATATTTCTAAATTTCCTTATGAAGTTCACAAAAGTATTCATTATAAAATTACAAAAGTAATGAAATTAATTGCCTGTTTAGCAAATCGTTTTGTAATTCAACTTTAGTTTTCTTTTAAAACTCCTCCATGTATTTTTATTTCTTTTTGTATTTGAATTTGAAAATAATAGTCTGCATACCACTGTTTTTAAGGTTGTGCACGTTCATTTAGTATGCAAAATAAGGATGTGACTAAAATTAGATTCGTTGTCTTTTTGGCACGTAGACCAATACGAAGTATTTGCGTAGAATCTCTCTAGTCTGACCGCATAAGTCATACGTGTGTATTTAAAACCAAGAGATCAGCAGTGTTGCTGTTATTGGCATTTGTCCATGAATGGGTGCTGAAGCCTAGGGAGAGATTCCTCTAAATAATCTTTTGGAGTAGAGAAAAAAAGAAGACTCTTTTTTATGTTTACCTGAAAAAAAGTAGCTATTTAGATTTTTTTTTCTTCGTGAGGTAAGTTTTTTCTTTTTGCAACATTTCATGATAGGTAAAGAGCTTTTTAGTCTTGACAGCTAGGAAAAAAAAAACATCTTTCTAATGAGTTTTGTAGCTATTTTCATCTTAAGCAGTCTCATTCTTTAAAAGTTGTAATTAATTTTTGTTACCATTAGATTAAAAAAATTATTCACAATTTTTTTAAAAGAAATTTGCGAATGAAATAATTGCACCTCTTTTACTTAAAATTTGTATTATATATATATATATATATATATATATATATAATATGTGTGTGTGCATTAATACCACATGAATGCTGTTAGTTATTTTTAAAAATTCCATATACTAAAAAAAAATAATTGAATAATTTTTATATAGTCAGTAACTTTTGCATGATGGAAAAAATTTTCAGAATGGAAAACTTTCATAATTTTCTTTGCTTCTCTTATTTGTGCAAATTCATAAGGTAATCATATTTAATTGCAAACTCTAAACCCAATGTATAAATAGAACTTTTCCTAACAAAATAGTTACATTCTGATTCTTAGAAAGGCTGTAAATTAGATCAGTAACTTCTTGTTACAGAGCATACTGAAACAAACATGTCTCTTTATTTCTTTTATAATTGTATTAATATTTTATGCAGTTCAGAAGCCAAGTTAAAACGCTTGTTTGTTGTCTTTCTAAGTTAAATGTTCCACTTTAGGCCTATGAGCCTTAAATTATGCATCCTTGTGCTAGCTTATCTGTACACTTTATGGAGTGTACAGATAACAAAATTATTTCATAAAAATATGTAATTTTATATATATTATATTATTTTCTATTTTATAATAAAAATGAAATAAGATAATTTGAATAAGCTAAGTTTGTTACTTTTTTTATAGCATGGAAAATTAGAGATGGCTTTGTTGAGGAAAAGATACACAATACTGAAGTTTACAGTGTGTAGAAAGCCTATTCAAAGGGTAGCTAAACGGACAAAAAGGTAAATTAACTTAAATTTTAAATTTGTGTTAACCTCTGTGATGTATAGATACCATTTATTTTATGTTTTTTTTGCATCATACAGTAAACAACACACTAGTTTATATATTAATTCAGTTTCTTAAACTATATGATAAGGACATTTTAGTTTAATTAAAAAATAAATCTATCATATTCAGGAAATGGTATTTGTTAGAAATAGGGTGAATTTTTATATGTCGAAAACTATTAAAAACCTTTAAGCTATAGGTTAAGGATTAGAATATCATCGGAAAAAAAGTGTGATGTACAGTTTTAAAGCATTAAATACAAATTATAAAATTGAAGAAATATAATTAAGGAAAATAATTTTGGGTTTTTAGTGTGAAATAAAGCTCAATTATTCCCTATACAAAAAATAAACTTTAATCAGTCAAATATCTTCTATTTTGTTGGACAACAATTTGCCATCTATCTGTTATCATCATGCTCTCATTGAACATCTGATCCTTATTAGCAAAAAAAATCAACCAAGTGTTAGTTGAGATCATCGCTATTACTGAAATTTTTGCCATTTAAAGTAAATGATATCCAATGTTGCAAGGCTCTGGCTATATGGAGATGTAATATCACTTCCCTACCGAACTCTAATAATTTTGTACATATTGCTAAACATGTATGTGGTCTCGCATTGTTGTTACTGAAAAATTTCAGTAATAAAAAGACCTCAAATTGCACTTGGTTAAGTATTTTGCTAATAAGGACCTAAAGTTCTAAGAGTACGGGATTATGAAGTTATCAGAAAGATGGCATAGGTCAACAAACTGAATGGAAGATATTTGGCTAATTAAAGTTTGATTTGTTAGAATTTTTATGTACTTTATTAATAATTATTAATATTGAGTAATGTTAAGTAATAAAATTATGTCAGATATTTAAGCAAATTTTAATGTTTTTTAAATTTTTTATAATCAAACCCAGAGGACAGGCCTCACAGAAAAGGGTACTTTGAGTTTTCATAATTCATAAACAAACATCAAAATATTCTATATTACGTAATAACTGAATCTGATTCTCAATAACTTTTAAATTGTCCTCTTAATATTATTTTATGTAGTATTTTAGAAAAGTAGTTCTCAATCATTATCAGTAAGAGAAAATTTAGTTTATAAAAAATAGTTAAAGGCTAAAAGATATCATTAAAAAAAAAAAAAAAAAGGATGCTAAAAGACAAACACTGTGTACAATTTTTTTTAAAAAAAAGTAAACTTAAATAATATTAGTTTCTAAACAACTTGAAAGCTTTCTCTGCAATTTAAACTGAAAATTATGTAAAAATGAACACTTAAAGTTGCATGCAAGGTGTATATTTGAAAAATAATTTCACTTAAAAAATTCCTTAATGTCCTCCATCTAAAAAAAAAAGAAAAAAAAGAAAAGAAACTCATAAAAATTTAACCAGTTGAGAATAAACCTAAAAAAAGAAATATTTGTAATAATAATTAGAATTAAACCTATAAACACAGATAATTTTACCAGTGAGTAATTATTATTTAAACAGTGAATTTACTTTTTGTTTTCCAAATGGAATGTGATTAAAAAGGAATTTAAGAGATGGTGGCTTATTTTTACAAAAAGGGCAAAGAAAGCGTATCAAAAGGCAGGAAGGGCTGGTCGCCTTTTAAAAAACGCTTAGGGAGAAAGAATGTAAAATTATTCCTGTATTCAATATAATTCCTAAAGAAAAGAAAAAAGGTAATGAAATGTTACTTATTTCTTAAATGTGAAAAAAAGTTTTAAAAATTGTTGATATTTATAATTAACAATGAATATTCAGCAGGAAATGTAATTTCAAGAGATTTATATGATTTCAGATTTCAAAATAAGATCAGATGTTTATTCAATTTATATGTGTGGATTTTCACATCACTGTTTTATGCTAGTTTAACACTAAACATATCATAACCAGTCTAAAGACCAGTTCTTGTATATTGCATTGTAAAGAACAATTGTTCTCCAAAATTTCTAATCACCCATGTTTGAATTTAAGAGTTCTCGGTATTATAAAATCATTTTCTATGCTCAAGCAGTAATGATAATCTTTCATATGTAATTTTTATATATGTAAAATTTTAGTTGTTTGTGTAAATGAATAACCTTCTATTTTATTCATAATTGTTCCATTGCATAAGAGAGAGTAAAATTCTTTAAATCAATGTATAAAATTTTTAGTTCTGCATCCTTAACAGTTACCGTTATTATTTTTTAAAGATTACAATTGCAGTTATTATATCTGTGTGAGTCAGTGATGTAAAATATTTATGATCTTTTTTTAATATTTTTTAGATTAATCTATTAGTTTGCAATTGCAAACATTCTGCTCACATGGGTTGTTCCGATCTCCCTTGTGCAAAATTAAATAAATGTAAGTATTGTGTTCTTGCAATATAAGATTAATGTTGTATGCGTAGTGTTACCCTGCAATGTTGTCTGTGTTTATTTCATGACAGTAATATCTGTTTTGCTAGCTTTTTTTTTAGTTTTAATTTATTAATGTGTTGATTTCTCTCCAGTTGTCGCATAATGCTAAATCCCCTTTTTTTGGTAGTTTTATCAGGCCTTTATCTCAGTTCTTTAGCCACTCTTCATTTTTTTTTTTTTTTTGATGTTATTAACCAGGTCAGTTGAAGCTTTTACAGCAGTTTTTGAACTTTCTTTGAAGTTTTCACCAGGTAGGTTGTCACTTATAGCAGCTTTGAAGCATTTAAGCAATTTAGTTGTTTACTGCTCCTCAAGCTGTGTTATTAGACATGTGTCTTTGTCTAGTAGTCTGGGTACTTTTCTTGGAATATCTTCCAAAATAGCAGGATTTGGTCCGATTAAGATTTCCTTAGAATGATTAACCAACCTTTTGGTTTGGCCTTCTTTTGATATAAGTTTTAAACCTTGTTTCTTCCTAATTGACCCCAGTTTCTCATCTCTTTCCACTAATTTTGTAAAGGCTGTTATGAGTCATTGATAATGATTCTTCTGCCAATATGACCAGATCTTCATATCTCCTTTTATTTTATGTTCTTTTTATCTGTGTTAAATGTTTTTTAACCATAAAGTAATATGAATAAAATATAACAAATTCTTGTTATATTTTCTTATTTTAATGCACATACTTTTAAAGCATTTCTTATTTATTTGCCAACTTTACTATGAGGGAGTTGTTTTAATGTCAATTTTTATAAGTTCAATTTGAATCATCAATGCGTCACATCTCAATGCATTTGCAATAGAGATTAGATTGTGAAAAGAAAATTTTTTATTACCGAAATTGTTATTTTACTCTAATTTTTCTCTCTTACTCTTGTTTTATTTTTATTTAGTTCTGCATTCTGGCATGCTTGTTTTCAATGGTTTACTTAAATAATCATTTGGAATTGTTTTTAAATACTACTATATTTTTTACCACTTAAAAAAAAAGTTACATTTTTTAATATTTTGAATAATTTCATTGTTGCACCATGTTTTTATTTATTTCATTTATGAGATATTATAGTGTTTTTAAAGCTTATTCAATTTTGATTGTTACCATTCATTTTCTAAAATCTGGTTATTTTAATAGATTCTTGGGCGAGTTGCTCTTGCGATACCAAATCATCAAATATGAGATTTAAAAGCAACAGGATTTCTGGGAATAATGAAGGAAATGCAAAACAGGAAAAAGTAGAAAATAATAATTCTACATCAGAAAGTTCAACTGCTTTTTCTGCTACTAAGTCGTAAGTTTTTATAAGTAGCTAAAAATTTATCCTTTTAAAAAAGAAACTTTTATATGTTCATAATGTTTTTATTCTCGTGACAGAATCGTCCCGACGAGACAACATTGTCTTAGAACGTTACATTACTAACATTACATTGTCACAGAACATTACAGTTCTTGCAAAAAGATTTTTCTTTCGTAAAGTAAAAAATTTTAGTTTTCTTTTCTACAGAAACTTACACGTAAAATTTGAATCATGCATATAGATAGTCACTTTTTGTGCTCAATGTACGCCGATAGTATCGTAAATGGATGTAATGTTTCGATTGTATATTCAGTGATTTTGACGTGGTTTTTTAAGCATCACGATATGGAATAATATGTAAAATTGAACAGTGCATTTGAGTGTTTACTTTTTAAGGCAATGATTCTATCGATTTTTTGGCACTTATAGCTATTGATTTTTCCATAGTTTTTAAATCCGATGTTTTTAGACCATATTATTTATTATTACATCCTAATCTCGAAACACACATTTGGGTAACCTCTTTTTAAGGAATCCGACTCGCATGATTTTGTTATCGATCTTTTTTTCGGCAATTACTACTAAAAATTTTACGATTTTTAATTATTTTTTTATTGTGATAATTATCTACAAAATGCGAAAAATCAAATAATTATTGCTTTTTTCCCTTCAACAAAATGCAGGAATACCACCCATAATATTTGAATAATAAATAATATTACATGTTCAATTAAAAAAAATATATAGTTTTTTTTCTTTTTGTTTCTAAGCACAGCGCTTTTGTTATTTTTAAATTAGTAACATATATGTTTGTTATTATTAAAAGTATCTTGCAGAAAGATATTAGTACTTGAGAGTTTTGTCGCGTATAGCTTGGAAAAATTCTGCCATAGGCTTTTTTTATTTTGTTTCTTCATATAATTCTAATATCTCTATTAATAAGAAAAGTTTGATAATGGCTATATAGAAATTGTACTATATTAGAAATTATTCTTGTCACTCAAAAGTTTGGTTTTTGTATGTTTCTAAATAAAAAATTTAGTGAATAAGTTTTGATTTTCACTCATAATTTTAACATGTACATAGTTTCAAGTGCTTGAAGATTTTGTTTTAGCAATTATTTGTGTCTAAGTGTATCTCTGTCATTATTATTTTAAAAAAGGATTCTTGATTTTTTTAAGTATGCTTTGAGAGCTTTAGTTTATAGTTAGTTAAATTCCATAAATTATTTATAAATAAATGATATCCGAGCATTAAAAATTGTTTTGTAATTATATATAATATAAGCAAATGCCCGATGAAAATGAAATAGAAATGTCTAATTTTAAAGTGCCGAAAAAAACAAGATTAAATAAACAAATAACAAAATTAATTTCACAGACTTTTTTTTAAATATTGATGTAATAAAATGAAGTATGTTGTTTTATGCTTTGCCTTAATAGCAGTTTGTCAAATCTTTCTGTATAAAATAACTAACTCATTAATTAGAAAAAGTGCACTAAGTAAAAGGTAATCAGAATTTATCTTTTTGAACTTCTTTTATATGCTATATTATGACAATTTCCTCTCATAGTTAAGTAAAAATTTTAACTGCATTTTTTTTTTTTTTAGATTTTTACTGATATTTTAAAATTTTTTAACTTGCTATTGCAAGTTTGCCCTAACGTTTGTATTTCCTTTGATAAGAGTTGCTGGCAATTTGTTACAACTAGAAGTACAAAAACTCAAATATTCCTTCATTAGGATTATTTCGGTCCTATTACTTCTTTTTTTTAATTGCATATTAATTTTTCTCTATTATTCAACAGGATGAGTAGCATTTTTAAAAAATGCTAAAAGGTGCTTACCTTAAATTTTTGTTCCTTAAGGGCACTTCCATCAAAAGTAACATTGTAAATTTTATGATCTTGTTTATTTTTCTTAAACTTTTTTTATTTTGTAGTTTAAATTTTTTTATTTAATTTTTATATCATATATCAATTATAATATCTAAGTTTAATATACATTAAAAAGCAAACTAATAATAATGTAAACTAAGGTTAAATTGAACTTTATGTGAACTAATTGAATGTTTCTTTCAGTATCCTCATATTCGAGTTATCTGGAATCAACTGTATTATTTTTATAGCATATGTTTTATATAACTCTTTTTTTCCAGATTTAATAAATAACAGTATTTACCAATCAATCAGTTAATAATCAAAAGAAGTTTTTTTCAAAATTATTTTTGTTTTTAATATGTTCTATAATTTTTATTTGATTTTTTTTTTCCTTATGCTCTGCGTAGTAAGAAAGAGTTAGTGTGTTGCAGTATTTATCAATTTATTTGCATACAACAAATATTTTTAAATATTTTTGTTCATTACATTTATACAAATGTAGTCTGGAAGAAAGTGATATTTTACTAAATCACCGGCTTTAGAAAATATGTCAAAGCTTTTTCTTAAAAACATTTTCTTATTAAAAACCCTTTTAACCAATGTCCTATATGCATAAGAAAAAGAAAGAAAAGAAATGCATATCATAAGAAGCATGTTTTTAAACTCCAAATTTCTTGCTTTTTTAGAATATCTCTTTGTAGCATACTAAGACATCCGCATTGGAAAATACTGCAACTCTTGCTCGATTAAAGTTTTTAATATTCACTATTTTCTCAAGTTAGGAGTAATTCTGCATTTTTTTTTAATG